>NC_081223.1:11796724-11921724 GCF_902713425.1 Acipenser ruthenus
GTGTTCAGGAGGTGCTGGATCACTACTCTCTCTGCGCGCTGGATGATGACATGCGCACTCAGATGTCCTTCTCTCTCTCTCTCTCTCTCTGTGTTCAGGAGGTGCTGGCTCACTACTCTCTCCGGGGCGCTGGATGATGACATGCGCACTCAGATCGTCTTCTCTCTCTCTCTCTCTCTCTCTCTCTCTGTGTGTTCAGGAGGTGCTGGCTCACTACTCTCTCCGGGCGCTGGATGATGACATGTACACTCAGATGTCTTCTCTCTCTCTCTCTCTCTCTCTCTCTCTCTCTCTCTGTGTGTTCCAGGAGGGTGCTGGCTCACTACTCTCTCCAGGCGCTGGATGATGACATGCGCACTCAGATGTCTTCTCTCTCTCTCTCTCTCTCTGTGTGTTCAGGAGGTGCTGGATCACTACTCTCTCCGCGCGCTGGATGATGACATGCGCACTCCAGATGTCTTCTCTCTCTCTCTCTCTCTGTGTGTTCAGGAGGTGCTGGATCACTACTCTCTTCTCCCGGGCGCTGGATGATGGACATGCGCACTCAGATGTCTTCTCTCTCTCACTCTCTCTGTGTTCAGGAGTGCTGGCTCACTACTCTCTCCGCGCGCTGGATGATGACATGCGTACTCAGATGTCTTCTCTCTCTCTCTCTCTGTGTGTGTTCAGGAGGTGCTGGATCACTACTCTCTCTGCGTGCTGGATGATGACATGTACACTCAGATGTCTTCTCTCTCTCTCTCTCTGTGTTCAGGAGGTGCTGGATCACTACTCTCTCTGCGTGCTGGATGATGACATGTACACTCAGATGTCTTCTCTCTCTCTCTCTCTGTGTTCAGGAGGTGCTGGCTCACTACTCTCTCCGGGCGCTGGATGATGGACATGCGCACATCAGATGTCTTCTCTCTCTCTCTCTCTCTGTGTGTTCAGGAGGTGCTGGATCACTACTCTCTCTGCGCGCTGGATGATGACATGGCGCACTCAGATGTCTTCTCTCTCTCTCTCTCTCTCTGTGTTCAGGAGGTGCTGGATCACTACTCTCTCCGCGCGCTGGATGATGACATGTTACACTCAGAGTGTCTTCTCTCTCTCTCTCTCTCTCTGTGTTCAGGAGGTGCTGGCTCACTACTCTCTCCGGGCGCTGGATGATGACATGCGCACAGTCAGATGTCTTTCTCTCTCTCTCTCATCTCTCTCCTTCATCTCTCTCTCTCTCTCATCTCTCTCCTCTTCTCTCTCTCTCTCTCGTCTCTGTGTTCAGGAGGTGCTGGCTCACTACTCTCTCCGCGCGCTGGATGATGACATGTACACTCAGATGTCTTCCTCTCTCTCTCTCTCTCATCTCTCTTCTCTCCTCTCTCATCTCTCTCTCTCTCTCTCTCTCTCTGTGTGTTTCAGGAGGTGCTGGCTCACTACTCCTCCGCGCGCTTGATGATGACATGCGCACTCAGATGTCTTCTCTCTCTCTCTTTCTCTGTGTTCAGGAGGTGCTGGATCACTACTCTCTCCGCGCGCTGGTGATGACATGTACACTCAGATGTCTTCTCTCTCTCTCTCTCTCTCTCTCTCTCTCTCTCTCTCTCTCTCTCTGTGTGTTCAGGAGGGTGCTGGCTCACTACTCTCTCCGCGCGCTTGATGATGACATGCGCACTCAGATGTCTTCTCTCTCTCTCTCTCTCTCTCTCTCTCTCTCTCTCTGCTGTGTTCAGGAGGTGCTGGCTCACTACTCTCTCCGCGCGCTTGATGATGACATGCGCACTCAGATGTCTTCTCTCTCTCTCTCTCTGTGTGTTCAGGAGGTTGCTGGCTCACTACTCTCTCTGCGCGCTGGATGATGACATGCGCACTCAGATGTTCTTCTCTCTCTCTCTCTGTGTTCAGGAGGTGCTGGCTCACTACTCTCTCTGCGCGCTGGATGATGACATGTACACTCAGATGTCTTCTCTCTCTCTCTCTGTGTTCAGGAGGTGCTGGCTCACTACTCTCTCCGGGCGCTGGGATGATGACATGTACACTCAGATGTCTTCTCTCTCTCTCTCTCTCCTCTCTCTCCTCTCTCTCTCTCTCCTCTCTCTCTCTCTCTTCTCTCTCTCTCTCTCTCTCTCTCTCTCTCTCTCTCTCCTCTCTCTCTCTCTCTCTCTGTGTGTTCAGGAGGTGCTGGATCACTACTCTCTCTGCGTGCTGGATGATGACATGCGCACTCAGATGTCTTCTCTCTCTCTCTCTCTCCCTCTCTCTCTCTCTCTCTCTCTGTGTTCAGGAGGTGCTGGCTCACTACTCTCTCTCCGGGCGCTGGATGATGACATGCGCACTCAGATGGCTGCGGACTGGGTGAGCCGGGAGCAGGCGGCCCGCGGGAGCGGTCAGCAGGGAGCTGGCGGCTGCAGAGAGGGAGCTGGAGGAGGCCAGGCTGGCCGGCCGGGAGCTGCGCTTCCACAAGGAGAAGAAAGACCTCCTCATGCTGGCCATGGGGGGGCAGCTGGGCAGCTCCAGCAGCAGCAGCACCCTGCCCTCCCACCACTAGAGCCCACAGAGAACAGCCTGAACACCAGCCCCTAGAGCAGGGCGGCCACACTCCAGACCCCGAGGACCGTGGGGTACCTCTGGTTGTCATACCACCGACTCAAGCTCTCGCTTAACTTAATGAATCTATATTTAATTCATTCATTTTTTTTAAGGTATTTTTTACAGTTGATGTTTTCCAAAAAAAAATGGCATTTGATTCAAGTTACACGACCTGTAAAAACATTATAGAACCCTGGAGAGTAGTGTTATGTTTGTCCGATTTTTTAGACCAGGAGAGCTCAGGTGGGGGAGGTCAGGGGGAGGAACGAAAGCCAGAAGACACTGCGTCGGCCCCCCCCCCCACCCCCCCCCCCCCCCCCCTCCAGGATTTGAGTTTGACACCCCTGGACTTGATTTTAAACCCCAGCACCCTGCCCTGCAACCACCAGAGCCCAACAAGCAGGACCACGGACTTCCTCGGCTACAGATCAACACCAGCAACAACCCTGCATTCCCAATTAACGGAAATAAAGACTTCGGCACACCCACTGCTAGAGCCCAACACTGAAAAAAAACACACTTTTGATCCCCACAGGCCTGCTAAACAGCTGGCTTTCCTGCTGCGAGATCCACAGCATGATCTGCTGACTCGACGCTGTGGATCTGCACAAAAATCCAGTGTTTGGTGTTTCACCCAAGCAGTAAGATCACAGGCTCTACGGATATAAAGCATTTATACACACACCTACCTACCCACCCACCCCCTTCCAGAGCGCTTCGATTGCACCCTCACAGCGGGGTAGAAAGCACCGCGACGCGTGACCCCACAAGCGTGAAGCCGCGTGAGTTTAATATAACCAGAAAGCGCTTGTAAAAAAAAATATAATAATAATAATAATTAAAATTGATAGCAGCGTCTTCAGTGCTCAGCAACATCCTTTCGCTGTTCTTTGTTTGTTTGTTTTTTTTAAGACAGCCGTATCACCAGGGGAACTCTGCGTACAGCTCAAGGCTTCTCTGTGCAGCTGAAATCATGTGTCATGCGTTTCTTTGATTTCTGTATTATCATTTTTTTTTGTATGTATTTTTTATTTTTTAAAGCAGGCTGCTATGCAAGGTCGTGTTCAAACTGCGTTTCGTTACAAACTGTCAGTTTGGTTGCTTTGTTTTAAAACAATATATATATATATTATTATTTTTAATAATTAGAGGACTAGATATCTGCAATGCGTCTCTATCTATCTATCTAGTTGAACACAAAGCCACTTTTTTTTCAGGAACATGTTGTTTGAAAGCTGGTTCCAGGAGACCCCCGGGAGACCTAGTTTGAGGTTTGCTGTATCAAACCCCCCAAGTCTCCCTGTCTGGTGTGCCGCACAGCGCCCTGAAACCTACAGTCTCCTGAAACCTGAAGCTCCAAGCCGCAGAGTCGTGGCTTTGGTGTGAAAGGTGGTGTAATTGCAATGTACAAAAATGAAAAAAAAAAAAAAAAAATCTGAATACAGTTTCTTTCTATGTAGCGGAAGAAGGGCTTTTGTATGAAAAACCCTGAAATAAAAATAATTTTAACCTACATACATACATACATACATACATATATATATATATATATATATATATATAATAATCTCAATTTTTCTAATTCTTGGTGTTGATGTATACAGGGTCATGTGATATAGCATTGCTATAAACTTTTATCATGTTTCAGGAATTTTTAGAAAGATTTTGTCATTTCAAATCTGTCATGTTAACGCTCCCAAGTGTTAATAGAGTATTCTGCATGAAACCACAAGTTACCGTGGCGCAGAAGGAAGCCGTAATACCAGGACAGTATTTCATGTTAGATTTCAAAATGTCTTTTTTTTTTTTTTTTAAAACATTTTTGTCCGTATTATCATGAAGTATATGGAAGAGAACTACAAAGCGGAGGTGTGCAATTCAACACGTTATCATAACATTATTCCAGCAGGTTTCATTCGACTTCACGAGGCAAAATTCATTAATTCTACAGGGAGATGGGGAAACTTTTGGCCAGAGCTGAAGAAAATGCTGCTTCTTTATCTTCTTGGAAAATGTACCTGTGGCTTTGAGTGTTGAAGTTGGGTTTACTTACTTTTAAGAACCCCTTGTTTGTTTGTTTGTTTGTTTGTTTTAAAAAACATAGATTTTATGTTACTTCCTGCTACCTAATCACTTCCTTTACTCTGATGTGGTCTGGGTGACACAGCACAGGAAATGACACGGTACCAGGAAATTATTCTAAGCTCATATTCAGCCATGCCATCTGCATGCAATGATTCCAAACAGGTTTTTTTCCTTAAATATTATTCTTGTTTTGATTTAGTATATATGTGTGTGTGTGTGTTTTTTTTTATACAGTATATACATAAATATATATTTGATATAAATACGTGCTTTTAAATTTGTGCTTTTATATATATATAGAAGTAGTTTTGTATGTACATTTGTTTTGTATGCAATAAAAAAATAATAAAAACCACAAATAAGATGAGAAAAAAACATGAAAAACTGGCTTTGTGGTTATTGCTTTGTGGGAGCGGAGTGGAGCCCCGAGTCTATGTCGATTTGCGGACGCTAAGGACTGTCGTTTAAAACGGGGCTTGTCTGGGGAAGACGAGAAGGGGTCATGAGACAGGAGATGCGCGTCCTGGAATCAACGAGAGCAGAAGCGTTCGGATCCAGCGCCAGTCTCTTGGTACGGGTTTCTGCAGGGCCAGGGCTGTAAAATGTGTTACAGGTCGTGTATCTTCAACAGTATTTGTACTGGTAAAATATTGGTTGCATACGTCATTATAGACGCCTAGTAAGCGAAATCTAACGACTGTCCACATTGCTGCATTGCATTTAGTTATTTATTTATTTATTTATTTAGCAGTAATTTAATTCTGATAGGCCTATATCTTTTTAAGGATTAACTTACTCTATATGATGTAGGCCGACTAGTTTGTACGTACACGTCACTAATATATCTATATATCTATATATCTATATAGGCAGCAGTGTGGAGTAGTGGTTAGGGGCTCTGGACTCTTGACCGGAGGGTCGTGGGTTCAATCCCAGGTGGGGGACACTGCTGTTGTACCCTTGAGCAAGGTACTTTACCTAGATTGCTCCAGTAAAAACCCAACTGTATAAATGGGTAATTGTATGTAAAATAATGTGATATCTGTATAATGTGAAATAATATATAATGTGATATCTTGTAACAATTGTAAGTCGCCCTGGATAAGGGCGTCTGCTAATAAATAAATAATAATAATAATAATAATAATATATAGATATATTAGCTCAAAGAGCCAGCTGTCCAACGTTTCGATATGTTGTACATATCTTTCTCATATATATATATATATTTATACAAAACTAAATAGCGGTCCTTTACTTTTTGACCTCACTTACTGTGTCACCAGACCTTTTGCCGTCGCAGTCCATTCCGACCCGACCTTCTCAAGATGGCCGTCCATCTTCTTCTCGGCGCTCGTCTCACGCACAGCGACACCTCCAGTATCCCAGTGTTCCGTGCGGCAGAAGCGGGTCTCTCACACACACAAGGCAGAGAAAATGGCGGACGTACTCGATTTGCACGAAGAGGCCGGGGCCGAGGATTTTCCTATGGATGAAGATGGTAGTTTGATTTGATTTTATTTTTTAATACACAGCGGGTCTGTGAACGCGCTAGCCCCCGGCGGCGTTAAAATGTGGTCGTTTTCGGGGTTTGTTAGGCGCCCAGACCCCGTGTGGTTTATCTGGGAGTCGGGGCCTAACTTGTTGTAGTCATTCGTTTTGTGGCTGTATTGCTGTTTTTAAAAGTAGTACCGTTTGAAATATACTTTACTATAGTCGCATTAAAGTATTATAGTCGCATTAAAGCACTATAGTCGCCGTTAAAGTATTTCTGTATTATGGTGAGTGAAAAAATAAACTATTTTCACGCTTATTTACAGCGTAACCGGCAGTAGGCGTTCTTTAGAGAAGTCCTTCAGTTTGTTGTTTTACAACAAGGTACGTCACGGTCCGTAATAAAATAAAATAAAATAGTGTTCAAAACAGTTAAGTATTACCCGGGGGGGGAAAAATTGACGATTCTATTTTCGTGCCTATCCAAACCGTCTGTCCAGTTAGACGAGAATATACCGAAGTGCAATTACCGTAATCGGTCCCGCGGTGCGGTCAACTCTCGTTCGGTTTCGCTTGCAAGAATCACGGTTCTGTCTCCTACCATGCTGTCCTATTTTCTCACCGAAAATATCAGGCGAATTACTGTATATGCCCTGGCTTCAGTCACTGGTGTGCACAGTTATACCATGTTAATGTTCCTATCAATGTGTCAGTATTATAATTATGTAATGCATAATGTATTATTGTTTTGTTTTTGGCAGGGCAGTCATATCGACCTCCACAGGGTTCACACAACATGTTTTTTAAAATTAGTTAAAAAAAAAAAAATGGGACCAAAAGAGAGAGAGAAGTAGATGTATTTACTATTGTTATTCATGGCTGGTGTGGAAAACCCTAGCGCTACTACAGGTACAGAAATACGACTCCGATTGAGTAGCAGTTTGATCCATTCCTGGTTTTATTAAGCTTTTATAATAAGACCCACCCAAGCATGTTGCCCCCACAGTGGGGGTGTAACCTGTCCCAAGTAATGCCCCTGAATTTGCGATTGCTGATGTCTCAGCAGAAACAGTTCCTGCAGATTAAGTAGTGCATCATCCCTAGTGAGGAGTGATCTAAACAGACACGTTGTGGTGTGTGATGTTTTAATATTTGATCTCTGCAATCTTTCTCCTCCTCCCCCCACAGAAACCATCCACAAGTTAAAAGAGAAAGCAAAGAGGAGAAAGGGAAGAGGCTTTGGTTCAGGTGAGTGGGAAATGATCCTGTTAAGGTAACTTACTGAACTCAGAGATTTCTAAAAATGCAAATAAAAAATTGTGGCTAAAGGCAGATATTATTATTAAATGATGATGATGATAATTATAAATGATGATGATATTATTATTCAGGCCTGGTGTGGGAACCCTAGCACTATCCACCCTAAATACTACAGGGATGAAAATAAGACTCCTGTTGCATAGCACAGTGGTCCTCCTCTCTGGCCATCGAGATCCATTCCAGTCCTGGTCTTTATTCCAACCAGGTCCTAAATCTAGTTGTCTCGTAGAAGCTTTAATGAACTACATTAGAACCTGGACTGGATTGGATCAGGAGTTGCGTTCCACTTGCGCAGCAGTTTCGATCCATTCCAGGTTTTACCAGGAGTTCGCCGAGGCACACCCACGCTTTTGTGAGCTGCACACAGCGGGGGTATAGCCAGTCCCAGGCGACGCCCCTGAATGGCGATGCTGATGCGGTTGTTTTCTCCACACAGAGGAGGGGGCGAGGTCGAGAGTGCGTGAGGATTACGACACAGTGGAGCAAGACGGGGATGAGCCGGGCCCACAGAGATGTAAGAGACTGACCTTTCAACAACGGGGTGGGGTGGGGGGAACACAGACATGAAACCTGTCCAATTGAACCAATAATGAGATCAATTAAAAGTTAATTAAGAGCTCAAGTTGGAATGAAAACCAGAAGTAGACTAGAGTCTGCCCCCCACCTGCTTGAAATTAAGCCGAATCTGACCCCCCCCCCGTCTCTCTGCTCGCAGCTGTGGAGGGCTGGATTCTGTTTGTGACTGGAGTCCACGAGGAAGCCACTGAAGAAGACATCCACGACAAATTCACAGAGTTCGGAGAAATCAAGAACATTCACCTGAATCTGGACAGGAGGACGGGATTCCTGAAGGTATGAAACAGAGCTGCTTATTAATTAGAATAATAATAATAATAATCTGTAATATCAGTACATGCTTCCAGGCCTTCATGTCATCCCTTGCAAATTTGGAATGTTAAATCCAGCAGGACTTTGTGTTTCTGTCGAGGTACGCAAACATACAATGAAGAGTCAGGTTTTCTATATATTTTTTTATTGTGTTGTAACTTGTAGACTTGCTTGCGTTTCATACTGTCCTGGAATGGAAAATTTAAACTCCCATTGCGTAGCAGGATGTAATTCGATAGGTTAACATAGCAGGCTTTAACTGTGGAAGTGCGTCCCTGTTTTATTAAGTAAATACCCAGCGATGTGAGCCTCACTTGCATGGACAGTGCTAGCGTGTCATGTGTCTTCCCTCCTCATGCTGTGTTTTCTGAAGTCTGTGTGGTTTGCTTGTCTTCAGGGCTATGCGCTGGTGGAGTACGAGACTTACAAGGAAGCCCAGGCAGCCATGGAGGGGCTGAACGGCCAGGATATGATGGGTCAGCCCATCAACGTGGACTGGGGCTTTGTAAGAGGGCCGCCCAAGAGCAAGAGGAGGTGAGTGCCGGCTCAGCGGTGCGCTGGGCACCGGACCCCCCGAGGTTACACAAGAGGGGGCTTGATACCAGGAGCGGGTTCAAATCCCGGCTCAGCCACTGACTCCCTGTGTGTGTGTGTGTGTGTGTGTGTGTGTGTGTGACCCTGAGCAAATCACTTCACCTCCTTGTGCTCCGTCCTTCGGATGAGACGTAAAACAAACAAGGTCCTATTGGAAGCGACTCTGCAGCAGCAGCAGCAGCAGTTGTTGTTGATGCAGAGTTCACCCTCACCTAGTCTCTCTAAGTCTCTTTGGATAAAAGTGTTTAAATCACCAATTGGTTACAATGCTAGTTTTTTTTTTCATAATTATTCTGTAGTAATTATAATTACAATTGCACTGAAAAGTAATGTAAAAAAACTCCACACATTGAACCTGTTTGTTCTGAATAACCTCGTGTCCCGCAGTGTTTAAAAAACCATTGACGTGATCCAGCCCCGAGATCGACTCCTGTCCTGGTCTTTATTCCAACCAGGTCCTACATTAGGCAATTGCCTCTTGGCAGCTTCAGTTAACTACATTAGAACCTGCTTGGAGTTAAAACCTGGACTGGATTGGATCTGGAGTGCCAGAGTGGAATACCACCGGTATAAAGGAATAGACCGGTCAGTGATTGACAGCAGTAATGTGTGTTTGTTTGTAATGTATTTATTTTGTCTCTTGCAGAGGTGGGCGGAGACGAAGCAGGAGTCCTGATAGGAGGCGGCGCTAAGCTTCTCATCCTGCTCTCTCATTGGTTGACTTCACACTGTAGACACCGGCCTTCCAATCAAGAGGCAGAATGACAATGTTACCTTTTTTTTTTATTTAATTTTTTTTTCTCCTCTCAAAGTGGGGAGTTTTTAAAAAATTATTTTTTTTTTTTTTTTTGGTATTCTGGCCTTGTCAATACCAGCAACATATAATCCCCCCCTAAACCCGAGTTAAAATGACTGCCCTGTCGTTAACGGACTAATAAACGAGTCGCGGAATCCGTTCGCTGCAGGAGCGTTCTGTCTTCATGCTGCGAGATTTTAATAAACTGTGGAGGAAGCAAGCCAAGCCTTTCATAATTGGTAATTGGTTAAAAATCTTGAGGACCAGTATTTTGGGGAAACTGGTTAAATACTCTTAAAAAAAGGCTAGTTTCACAAGCCTTGATTTTAGTTCTAATCTAAACCCATGTGAAACGAGATCCTGGGCAGTGAAACCAGTGATCAGTGTTGCAGCACAGTTCTCATTTGACTGCAGCGTGGTTTAAATAAGGTGGATTATGTTTCAAACCGTGTCATTTTTTGCGTGTCACTTGAAACTTTTTTTTTTTTTTTTTAAGGTGTAAAAGTTTCCCTTAAAATAAAACGAAGTAATGGTTTGGTTTGTACGTTTTGGGTATCTGTTTTCTTTTGAGGGGAGATTAAAATGTGTTTTTAATAAAAGAAATACTTCTGTTTCTTAGGCTTTTCTTTCAAAATCTGTTGTGAATGTCAAAGCTAGCTAATTTGTTTATAAAATGCATCTTAAAAAAAAAAAAAGCCTTTTCATAAACCAATACAAAATCAAAGTATATTGGGGATGAATTATAAACTATAATTTTCAGTTTTATTGTGTTGAGAAATTATTAATCTTAACCTCTGCAGACGCAAGGAATTTTCACTGGCTCATTTCCTCAACAGATTCTGTAACTGAAATTTCAGATAATGTGTTTGGCATTCTCCTTTATCCCAGGCGACTCACACAGGTGTTACAGGGCAGCACAGGGTTACAATGTAAGCTTCATATTTAAACACAGTGTAGTTTACAGTCAGTGCAAATAATAACACTACTAGAATACAATATGAACTAGGATGCTGTGTATAATAATAACACTACTAGAATCCAATATGAACTAGGATGCTGTGTATAATAATAACACTACTAGAATCCAATATGAACTAGGATGCTATGTATAATAATAACACTACTAGAATACAATATGAACTAGGATGCTGTGTATAATAATAACACTACTAGAATCCAATATGAACTAGGATGCTATGTATAATAATAACACTACTAGAATCCAATATGAACTAGGATGCTATGTATAGTAATAACACTACTAGAATACAATATGAACTAGGATGCTATGTATAATAATAACACTGCTAGAATACAATATGAACTAGGATGCTATGTATAATAATAACACTACTAGAATACAATATGAACTAGGATGCTATGTATAATAATAACACTACTAGAATACAATATGAACTAGGATGCTATGTATAATAATAACACTACTAGAATACAATATGAACTAGGATGCAGTCAGTTAGGATCACAGCAAGTTATATCTACAGTGACATGTTAGCAGTGCAATAGTGCAAGGATAGCGCATCAGCTGAGGATCCAGTAACGTGGTGCTGAGGTCAGGAGAGTCCAGCGCAGAGCAGGAGGGGCGGATCCAGAGATCTACGAGCACGGTCTGAACGGGGGGGGGGGGGGGGGGTATGGCTTCCTGTTTCAATTTCCAATTCCCATTCGCTTTTAATAAATCCCATCACCTCGTTGATCAAAATTGCAGTTGGCAGTTTCCTGTTAAAATGAGCTTCTCACAACAGCGGCAGCAAATTACTTCAGTTGAAGTCGCGGTTTGTGAGTCAGTTAAACGTCTCTTCAAATGAAAGGAGTTGAGCAATTTACAACTGCACTGCATTTTCAAAAAAGAAATAATGTATGGATGGAAAACTCATTCGATGTTACCTTTTGCTGCAATTTTTATATCACATTTTTTCAATTCATTTCACGAAATACTGATGTGATGTTTTCAACTTTACCGTTTTTACTATGGCGTTTTTAAACGTGTTGTAATTGATGAGAAAGCACCAGAAATTGCTCGGAATAGGTCATAGCAGAGTATGAACACAAGGGGGCAGTGTATCCCTTAGTTATAAAGACAGCAATTTTACAGACGGCGAATTATTATTATTATTATTATTATTATTATTATTATTATTATTATTATTATTATTATTATTTTGCTTCATAAAGTCGAAATGAAACCTGCTGAATAATGTGACGTTAACATATTGAATTACACACCGCCCGCTTTGTATAGTTTTCCATATGCTTATCGAAAAAAGCTGACAAAAATGGAAAAATGTGACATTTCGAAACCTATCATGCAATATTGTATTAGCATAGTTTTTTTTTTTCCTTTTTTTAGCGATTTCATTTAGTAGTTTATTTTGATTGCATGATGTTAAATAAAATATCTAAATTATGTTCATGTAGTTTTTTGTTTTATATATATAAATTGTCTCAATCCTAAAATTCTAGGTGATACAAAACCTTTGGCCACAGCTGTAGATTCGACGCAGAAACTTTCAGATAAGCGATAGAAGGATATCGGTAAAGATCACAAAATGCAAATTTATAGTTACAGTTAATTTGATATAGACGTAAAAGCATGCGTGATGACGCGCAGTGCGTGTATGGGTACGCAAGAGCTGAATTCTTTTTGCACAAAATTCCCCAAAGCAGCCTCTGTGCAGTCTGTGTAAATTGGGACTACAGTACCCATAAGCGTGTTAGCTGGTGGTGCATTCTGGGACATGTAGTTTGTTTCCAGACGCTCTCTCCACACTCGTCAACGGATCTGCAGCAATATTAAGCAGATCTAGCAACAGCGTGTCCAGAATACAGCGTTTTTCACTAATATATTTTTGCAAGGGATGCAAAGTTTTTTTTTTTTTTTTTTTTTTTTTTTTTTCTGGTGGTAGTGGTGAAATATAAACCATATATAAACCAAATATTTTGCGCTTGTTAGAACAATGTGCGTTACCTGCTTACATCACGAAGATGCGTTACAGAATTGATGACCTCATTCTCTCGTTTACTAATATGGTATCCACGTTTTTCCTAATTTACAGCCTTCCTATTGGCCACGCCAACTGCCATGTATTACATCTACACCCGCCTCCCACATTCCCCAATCTCCAATAGCAACCCTTCCACAGAACACGCCGATCCACAGAACTGTCAATCTTGCGAAAATCCCCGTGTGGGACTGGCTGATGTTACTTCGGCCACCCAATCAGCGGGCAAGGATCTCCACACGCATTGGCTCTCGTGGTTGTCCATCCGAGCCTCACCGGTCGGCGATTGGATAACTCTTGTCGGTGCCCGCCCCCGCGCTGGGCGGGTCGAAACGGCGCTCTCCTGACGTGACATTGTTGTTGTTAGGCGATCCATTTTTTAATACGCCGTTAATTTCTATACTTATTCAATAACGACTGGAGAGACACCGGGTTATTAAAACTGCCGTTACAGTCATTATTAACCGGGGACGACGCGCTGAGAATGAGAGAGCTGCGGGCGGGGGCGGCGACGGTAAGTTAACGCGGTTAGTTTTTCTGTGGGATATTTTTTGGCCTAAAAATGTATTCAAACGGTCTGTAGTCGAGTCGTCAGGTTTAAAACCGAGATCAGGACACTTCGGGCTGTTTACAAGAGAGAAAAAAAAGAAAATATGGCTTGCGTTTGGAAATGGATTCTTTCTAGACCCCCCCCCCCCCAAAAAAAACACACACACAGCGGAGGAGATCGTTAACTTGTATTTATATAACGAGAGCCGCTCGGGATAACGACTGTGAGATTTAAAAATCTCAATGTTGTGTCTCATTATTATTATTATTATTATTATTATTATTATTATTATTATTATTATGTATTTCTTAACAGACGCCCTTATCCGGGGGAGGGAGGGACTCACAGTTGTTACAAAATATATCGCATTACAAAATCTGCTCCCCACACACACACACACACACAATGTTTGCATTGCTGTGTTTGCGGGGATTTCTCATTGATTATCACGATAGGCATATTTAGTTCTTAAAAAGGTGTTTTAGAAAGTCGGGACGTCCCCACAACGTCTTGTTTTTTTTGCAGGGAGATCTTCTCAAATTTGATCCGCACGTTGATAGTAATACCTGCCCACACACACACACACACAATGGGGAGGGGTTGCGGTTTTTTGTTTAACACAAACAAAAGCTCAGCACAGCTTGCTACAAGAATGCGAAAAAACCGAACATGATTGTTTACCGGTACATACAGCGTTGAAAAAGTACCGTAAACGAAACTTGACACGGGATTCTAATAGTATGTATTGTAGTGATTTGAATGAATGTAGGGAGTCGCTGTGTGTATGTGTGTGTGATCATTATCGCAGTTTAATGATTTTTACATAGATATGAAACACTGCTTCAGATCTCCATAAGCTTTACATAGATTGTACCACTGGCAATTGTTTTAAATGGTTGTTTATTCGGTGTTAAAGCTCAGAAAACAGGGAGAGCCGCTCTGGGGCTTGGAGCCTGGTTTCAGGAGACTGTAGGTTTCAGGGCGCTGCGCGGCACACCAGGCAGGGAGACTTGGGGGGGGTTGATACAGCAAACCTCAAACTAGGTCTCCAGGCAGAGAAAGTGGCTTCGTGTTCTCTCAGACTTGGGTGTGTAAATGTATATTACTTCCTTTTATGTGTATGCAGTATCATCTGATGTAACTGAATTAAAAACCTTTTTGCAGTTCAAAAGGTTGCTGTCTCCCTAATCTCGGTTTGGTACAGTCTTCATGCGGTATGACTGTAACACTGGGGGAACACCAAAGCCACTTTCTCAGGAGCTTGAAAGCTGGTTCCAGGAGACCCCCGGGTGACCTAGTTTGAGGTTTGCTGTATCAAACCCCCCCAAGTCTCCCTGCCTGGTGTGCCGCGCAGCGCCCTGAAACCTACAGTCTCCTGAAACCAGGCTCCAAGCCTCAGAGCGGTGGCTTCGTGTTCCCTTCAGCTTTGGTCTCCCAAGTCAACTGAGAACTTAATTATAGTTTGTGTGGACCAGCCACACCAGTGAAATACCGGTTTGAAGCCTGACGTTTTCAACAGCGTCGTGCTGTGAAGCTGTGATGTTTTATTGGTTGAAGTTTGCTGGGCGCTGACTTGCAGTATTGTATTTTCCTCTGGTGCTGACTCCAGTGGGGGTGCCCGGAATGGGGGGGGCTGGCTGGCAGAACGCACAAGCTTCATTCCCAGCGGATATCTTCCTGTTAGCAGACGACGCGTTTTTGATAAATAAGTAAATAGATATGAGATCCGATTTCAGGTCAGTGGGTCAAAACTTGCAGCGATGAGAAAGAAAGAAAGAGTGATCTCAGCTGCAGTTTATGGAAGGTTTGAGTAGCTCAGTGGTTAGAGCACGGGGCTGCAGTGGGTTTGAGTAGCTCGGTGGTTAGAGCACAGGGCTGCAGTGGGTTTGAGTAGCTCGGTGGTTAGAGCGCAGGGCTGCAGTGGGTTTGAGTAGCTCGGTGGTTAGAGCGCAGGGCTGCAGTGGGTTTGAGTAGCACAGTGGTTAGAGCGCAGGGCTGCAGTGGGTTTGAGTAGCTCAGTGGTTAGAGTGCGGGGCTGCAGTGGGTTTGAGTAGCTCGGTGGTTAGAGCGCGGGGCTGCAGTGGGTTTGAGTAGCTCGGTGGTTAGATCGCAGGGCTGCAGTGGGTTTGAGTAGCTCGGTGGTTAGAGCGCAGGGCTGCAGTGGGTTTGAGTAGCTCGGTGGTTAGAGCGCAGGGCTGCAGTGGGTTTGAGTAGCTCGGTGGTTAGAGCGGGGGGCTGCAGTGGGTTTGAGTAGCTCGGTGGTTAGAGCGCGGGGCTGCAGTGGGTTTGAGTAGCTCGGTGGTTAGAGCGCGGGGCTGCAGTGGGTTTGAGTAGCTCGGTGGTTAGAGCGCAGGGCTGCAGTGGGTTTGAGTAGCTCGGTGGTTAGAGCGCAGGGCTGCAGTGGGTTTGAGTAGCTCAGTGGTTAGAGCGCGGGGCTGCAGTGGGTTTGAGTAGCTCGGTGGTTAGAGCGCAGGGCTGCAGTGGGTTTGAGTAGCTCAGTGGTTAGAGCGCGGGGCTGCAGTGGGTTTGAGTAGCTCGGTGGTTAGAGCACAGGGCTGCAGTGGGTTTGAGTAGCTCAGTGGTTAGAGCGCAGGGCTGCAGTGGTTTGAGTAGCTCGGTGGTTAGAGCGCGGGGCTGCAGTGGGTTTGAGTAGCTCGGTGGTTAGAGCGCAGGGCTGCAGTGGGTTTGAGTAGCTCGGTGGTTAGAGCGCAGGGCTGCAGTGGGTTTGAGTAGCTCAGTGGTTAGATAAGATTGTTCATATATAATTTTTTTTTTTTTTAATTGTATCAATCCTAAAATTCTAGGTGCAAAACATTTGCCCATAGCTGTAAATGGAACCGAGTCCTCCAGAGGTGAAAGGCTTGTCAGCTGACTGACTCACCGTGATGCAATCCTAAACAAGCAGAAAGCACGGGGAGTTGTGTCATTTCAGCTTTCTGAACATCAGTTTTGCCGCAGCTAACTGGCAGCGAGAAAGCACTGATAATTGAGGAAGTCTGACTGGTTTTCGTGCTCGGATCTGTAGGGGATTAAATGCATACATGTAGCTTTGCAAAGTCATTAAAAAATGAGCAGAAAGATGAATAACTTGACTGTGGATTACTCCTGGTATTCCTGGAGCCCCAGCATACACTTTGAGGCTTCATCACGAAATCCACGCAGCCCCCCATAATCAAACCTGTCTGCTCTTTCAGCTTCTAACTCATTATTATTATTATTATTATTATTATTATTATTATTATTATTATTATTATTATTATTTCTTAGCAGACGCCCTTATCCAGGGCGACTTACAATTGTTACAAGATATCACATTATTTTTACATACAATTACCTATTTATACAGTTGGGTTTTTACTGGAGCAATCTAAGTAAAGTACCTTGCTCAAGGGTACAGCAGCAGTGTCCCCCACCTGGGATTGAACCCACGACCCTCCAGTCAAGAGTCCAGAGCCCCTAACCACTACTCCACACTGCTGCCTTTACTCATGGAAAGAGGTTAAGCGTTTGAAGTTAACTGAAGGTGCATTCATCATCAGTCACTCAATGATGCTTAAAAAAAAATATTAAATAATCCATTGGCAGTAATGTGTTTGATACTCTGTGGGCTTGGAGTAATTCATCGCTGTGTGTCTCTGCTGTCTTGTTTGTGTGCCCCAGACTCATGAACAGGATTGTTTGCTTCACGCTGTAAGGAACTGCAAAATACTGTACCAGCAAACCTGGGACTTCTCCAGAGATCGGGCTTGTGTAGAAGGATGATGCAGGTGTGCTGGAAGTAAACCATGTCCAGTCCAACCTGTTTCTTAATTATTTCACTGATCCCTGCTGAGGAGTGCTTTATATAAAGGGACGGGTTGAGGCAAAGTTATACAATGGAATATACAGCTCTGGCCAGAAGCGTTGCATCACCCTGTAGGATGAACTCATGTTGCTTCATGAAGTCGAATGAAAACCTGCTGGAATGATGTAACGTTGAGGTATTGAGTTACACACCGCCGCTTTGTATAGTGTTCCATATAGTTAACCCAGGGGGAAAACAAACTGCAGAACTGAAAAATGTGACGTTTTGAAATCAAATACTGTGCTACTATTACGGCTTAATTCTGGTAGACTTTTGCGATCTCATTTGGATGTTTCTTTGATTACATGAGGTTAAATTTAAGTATTTAAATTATGTTCATAATTATGGCAAAGTTATGCAATTTATTTATTATTATTATTATTATTATTTATTAGCTGACGCCCTTATCCAGGGCGACTTACAATTGTTACAAGCTATCACTTCATTTTTACATACAATTCCCCATTTATACAGTTGGGTTTTTACTGGAGCAATCTAGGTAAAGTACCTTGCTCAAGGGTACAGCAGCAGTGTCCCCCACCTGGGATTGAACCCACGACCCTCCGGTCAAGAGTCCAGAGCCCTAACCACTACTCCACACTGCTGCGATGGAATATACTTAATTAATTAATCATTTAGCAGATGCTTTTATCCAAAGCGACTTCCAGAGACTAAGGGGGGTCAACTATGCATCATCAACAACTGCTGCTGCAGAGTCACTTCCAATAGGACCTTGTTTGTTTTACGTCTCATCCGAAGGACGGAGCACAAGGAGGTTCAGTGACTCTCTGAGGGTCTCTCACAGTGGCTGAGTCGGGATTGAACCTCCTCTTTATTACAGCAGGCAATGGTGTTCTTCGGATGTCGATGACATTTCACGAACGGAGCGTTTTAATGGAATGACCCTGCAGCGTATTCTGTAGCAGGGAGCAGACAGGAATGTTGCAAGCAGACCGCACTGAAACCAGACTTTCCTTCAGTTGCTGCTGTAGTTTTTTTTTACCCAATCAGGCAGCTTTTTAAAATGTTGATGTTAAGTGACTTGCTCAGGGTCACACACACACACACACACACACACACACACACTCACACAGGGAGTCAGTGGCTGAACTGGGATTGAACCTCCTGGTAACAAGCCCCCTTTCTCTAACCACTGAGCCACCAGGGTTGCGCTGTCGTCATATTTTCTGGGCATTCAGAACAGAAAATAGGAGACACTTTTTTTACACAGAGAATTGTGAGGGTCTGGAACCAACTCCCCAGTAATGATGTTGAAGCTGACACCCTGGGATCCTTCAAGAAGCTGCTTGATGAGATTCTGGGATCAATAAGCTACTAACAACCAAACGAGCAAGATGGGCTGAATAGGGCCTCCTCTCGTTTGTAAACTTTCTTATGTTCTTATGTTCTAAACCATAAACAAAGCCAGCCGGCAGGTTTTCTTTTTAAAGAGGCGGGTGTGTGATCTGTACCTGGGAGATGACAGCCCCCCCTTTCTTTTTTTTTGGTTTTTAAACAGAGCTACTCAGCCTCTCGCTGGGAGCTCCACACAGAAATGGCTTTCCTGTTGCCCAGTGCAGCCGTTCTTTCCCTACAGTTGTGAAAGCATTGCACAGTGCAGCACTGTCCTTGCTTGGCGGATCAGCGAGCTCTCTTTCAGTTCACCTGTACACCCAGTTTCATCACGGAAATCAACGGCGTTGTCTGCCTTGGTCTTGACGGAGGCGCGTGGGTTGAGTCGCACGGAGGCTGGTTAAGAAGTGGAGGAGTTTGTAGCGCTTCAATACAAAGTCAGTGGTGTAGGCGGGTTTGATAGGCAGAGATAAATGCTGTATTTTTAAATGTATTTATTTATAACCCTTCAGATTTTACTGCAGTGCTAGCGATTTTACAGAGTCGTGGGACACTCTGCACTGTGAAGCAGCCTCTGTGCCTGTGAACCGGTGCTTTCTTTGGAGAGCGCAGCGTAGTGGAGGCGTGCGCCGTTTCTGTGGTAACACAAGAACGAAAAGCAGCCGTGCTGTGAAAAATATTCTGCTGCAAAACCTATTGGTTTTTGAGTGCGCTGCCTGGGGCTCCTCCAAAAGCCCTTTGGTAAGTGTTTACAAAGTCTGATCTGTAGGGCAGGCGGGGTCGATTTCAGCTTTAAGAGCTTTGCTGAAAAATTCAACTCTGACCAGACAGTCTCTTCCGAACGAGCCCCAGCCAGGGAGGAGCTCCAGGCGTCAGAGAAGTGGTTGTGTTAGTCAGGGGATGCGTTTCCCGGGAGACGGAGGGCGGGGTAGCTCAGCCCTAGCTTGCTATGCACAGTCAGGAGGACAATGTCAGTCCAATGTCAAGACTGGTTTCTTTTGCAGCAGAGATTTTGTTTTACAGTGCAAATCAAACGGAAAGCGATCAAAGGAGTCTGCTTTAAATTCAGAGGAATCGGTTCAGACTCTCGCACACACTCGCTCATACAGCTCTGCATCCTCCTGCAGAACAAACTCATTTTGCTTTATAAAGTCAAACTTTTTTTCTCATTTCTTTGATTTACATGATGTTAATAAAATATCTAAATTATTATGTTCATATAGTTTTTTTTTTTTTTTTTTTTAATGATACCTGAATCCTAAAACTCTAGATGATGCAGAACTGTTGGCCACAGACACACACAGACACACACACACACACACACACACAGCCCCCCATGCAGACTGGCCTCAGTGCTGAGCTCCAGACTCTGTGCATCAGCAGCCAGTGAGATCACTTCAGGTCATGTTGCCAAGTTACCCAACCCATTACAGCTCACCCCTCACACAGCGCTGGACAAGGTAGCTCCACTTCCTTTGAGAAAGAAGACTCTCTCTCTCTCTCTCTCTCTCTCTCTCTCTCTCTCTCTCTCTCTCTCTCTCTCTCTCTCTCTCATATCATTTTGGTCGTTGTTTAACCTTGTGATAAAACCACAGTCGTGTTTTTGAGTACAGTGCGTACTGTAGGTTTTAAGCATTAAAAACTTAACAAGTCATTTTTTTTTTTTTTTTTTTGAGTACCCCGGATGTAGCGGCTAGCATCCTTTTTAATCCAAACCAAAAAAAAAAAGAAAAGGGAATTTTAAAAAGAACCGGGATTATAAAAAGCAGCAGTCTTTCACTAGGGGGTGGATATTGATTTTTGCTGCGTGTTCAGTTCTGTGCTCTTGTCTGGTTGATGTTTTGTTTTGTCAGTGGTCTTGCACTTTGCAAGTAGCCTGGCTGCAGCACCCCCCCCTACCCCCGCCCCGAACGCTTAACCAGAATGGAACCTTTAAAACCACGAAAGCATTTAAGAACGCAGCTAGGCACTTGGGGAGGAAGTTGCAGCATTTTGAATCTCTCTCAAAGAATGCACTGCTAACTAAAACTGACAGTGACCCGCACGTAGTCCTTATAGATAAGAAAGGGAGATCTGTGAGTTCATCTGACTTGAATTGACACGCATTCTGTTTTTCAAATTCCAGCTCAGCCACTGACTCACTGTGCGTGTGTGCGTGTGTGTGTGTGACCCTGAGCAAGTCACTGAACCTCCTTGTGCTCCGTCCTTGTGTTTTTTTTTAAATGATGTCTCAATCCTAAAATTCTAAGTGATGCGAAACTTTTGGCCATTTGCTGACGTGATCCAGTCTGACTGCTTCTTACAGAATGATTTCTTTTCAAAGGCTCTTTTTATGAAGACAGAATTGAAATAGCTTACTAATGTCACCGCCCTGGAAAGCATAAATCGCTCATACCTGTAAGACTGCAGCGTCTCATTTCTTAATTACGTTACATACTGTAGATGACTCACTGAAGTCATGGAGCACTGAAATCGAGGCATGCTTTATAAACCTCTTCACTTAATAAATTCACTCTGTTTTAGATGTGATCTCAATTTAGCCTTGAATGGGACACTTAGTTAGTTAGTTTGGTCTCGCAAAACTAACGCCCCGCAGCTTACAAACCGTTGCCGGTGGGTGTTTTTTTTTTGTGTTCTGTTGTCCAGAGTTGAAGGTTTTCTCTGATTTTCGGAAGCGCTGTCTTTCTGAAGCTGAGCTCCCTCTTCGAGACGGGTGTTTTCCTGTGAGTTTATAACTCCCACTGGCATTCCTGCACACAGAGGAGTGGCCTGCCTGCCTGCCTCCCTGCCTGCCTTCCTCCCTGCCTGCCTTCCTCCCTGCCTGCCTCTCTCCCTCCCTGCCTTCCTCCCTGCCTTCCTCCCTGCCTGCCTTCCTCCCTGCCTGCCTTCCTCCCTGCCTGCCTCTCTCCCTCCCTGCCTCCCTGCCTGCCTTCCTCCCTGCCTGCCTCTCTCCCTGCCTGCCTCCCTGCCTGCCTTCCTCCCTGCCTTCCTCCCTGCCTGCCTTCCTCCCTGCCTGCCTTCCTCCCTGCCTGCCTCCCTGCCTGCCTCCTTCCCTGCCTCTCTCCCTCCCTGCCTCTCTGCCTCCCTGCCTGCATGCATGAGATTTCATAGTTGTCGTTTTAAGATGCCTAATTAAAGCACAGAGCGGTCTGACATTTTCACACACGAGTGCCTGTTGTTTCTGTATCACTGATTACTGAGCGGAGATTGAAAATTCTCACACCCAGAAGTGTTTTCATGCAGGCCGGTGTTTTAAAAAAGGCATCTCATAAAATGACAAATCTTAAGGTGTTCCTAATACATTTGCAAACCACTGTAAATAAAATAAATCTATTAGGAAAGCATCCTTCGTCTCACAGCAGGAGTTTCGGTTTGCGATGCCAGTGTGCCCGCGTTCAGTACGTGCCATGCTGGTCTCGTTCAGTACATGTCCTTCGGGCACTATCACGTTGCTTTCAGAGTCCCCAGCTGTTTTAGTAAGCAGCCCTAAGTGTTTAGATACTAGTGCTGCACCCACTGCGTATTGCTGGGTTCTCCAGCTGTACCCCAAATAACTTAATTGAACCAGCTCTAAGTGCTTATTAGAAGCTGAATTGGTCCATTTAATTAGTTTACAGTTAGAAGACAAAAACCAGAAGGGACACCGGCCCCCCAGGATTAAGGTCGGAGACCCCTGTCTTATTGGATTATTGTGATGGAGCTCTCCGCAGAAATCAGGGGCTCACGATCAGGGTGAGGGTCTCTGGTGTGGATCGGGGCTGATTCACCGTTCAGAGTGAATGAAGAAACAGCTGCTTGTGATGATTTCATGCTGCTTTACTGAGACTCTGAAGATCAGCCTTAATGAAACTGTGTGTTGGTTAGAAGCTATGAAGGAGCCGTAGATCTCAAATCAAATTGTATTTATAGAGCGCCTTTCATATTAAAAAAAGTCTTTCAAAGCTCTGTACAATACAAAGCAAAGAACATCACAATAAAATGCATTTGTAGGAGGGTCCCAAGGCGTGTCGCACACACACACAAAGCTACCAACGATTAGATTGTTACTATTAACAAAGATGTTTAAAACAGCAATTAAAAAAAGCAAGTGTATGAGTGTAAAAAAAAAAATAAAAAGTTTGTATCAATGAAATCAAACGTCATGAAATTTGAATAACAAAATCTAAAAAAAGATTTAGATTGTAAAATAACGCGAGTCCTTTTTTCTTTTCTTGTCTGTGCAGGTTCGAGTGTGAGCAAGCTGGCCTGTCTTTGCAGGAGGCTGCGGTTTTGTGTTGTTTTTTTTTCTCGTTTTTGTCGGTGGCGGCCGTGCAGTGTGAATTCATGATCACATGACCTTGGATATGGACGCGGTCCTGTCCGACTTCGTTCGATCCACGGGAGCTGATCCGGGCCTCGCCAGGGACCTGCTGGAAGGTGAGTGTGGGACGAAGCCCCTCCTGCTGGGTTACGTTCCCGCTGAGCGGACCCACGGAGGAGGCTGCCCTTCCTACAGGAGCACACAGCGATCAGCTCCACAGCCATCACTGCCATGGAGTCCATCAGCTACACAGACTTTATTATTATTATTTATTTCTTAGCAGACGCCCTTATCCAGGGCGACTTACAATTGTTACAAGATATCACATTATTTTTTACATACAATTCCCCCATTTATACAGTTGGGTTTTTACTGGAGCAATCTAGGTAAAGTACCTTGCTCAAGGGTACAGCAGCAGTGTCCCCCACCTGGGATTGAACCCACGACCTTCCGGTCAAGAGTCCAGAGCCCCTAACCGCTACTCCACACTGCTGCCTTATTAATGAATTACGAAACGTGTGTCTCTCTCTCACTCACTCTCTCTCTCTTGTTTTTCTTTCTCCTTTTACTTTCTTTCTTTTTTCTTTCTCTATCTTCTTTCTTTCTCTTTTCCTTTTTTCTTTCTCTTCCTTTCTTTTCTCTTTTCTTTCCTTTTCTCTCCTTATTCTTTGTTTTCTTTCTTTTTTCTTTCCTTTTCTTTCCTTTTCTCTCTATTCTTTTTTCTTTCTCTTCCTTTTTTCTTTCTCTTCCTCTTTCTTTTCTTCATTCTTCTTTCTTTTTTCTTCTCTTTTCTTTCTTTATCTTGCAAGCTTTACATTTGCTTCCAATGATTCCTGTGATGTAGTGTTTGATTGGTATAGTTAAAAAGAAGATCCTTTTTTATTCTACATATAAATCCGTACTAAATGGAAGACGCAATACATTATCCAGCTGGTACTGTGTTTTTGAATTTGTTGTCAAAATAAGATTTTTTTGAAAAGTACCCGATTCACCCTGTTCTGTGTGTGTTCAATTATCACGTCTCTTAAAATATCAATTCCAGTTCCTTTAGAGGAATTGGGAATTGATTCTAAAAGGGAATTGGAATTGATTCTAAAAAGCAAGTGAGAAACAGGAATTCTCTCTCTGCAGGGAAGAACTGGGACCTCTGTGCCGCTCTGAATGACTTTGAGCAGCTCCGCCAGGTGCATGCTGGGACGCTGCAGTCTTCCTTCGGGGAGGAGAGGGGCTTCCGCCCCCCCGAAAAGGAGATGCCCAGAGTGGGGCGCCCCCTGCTGAACAGGCAGGATGACGCAGTGCAAGGTACTGTCCTTGAGTGAGCCCATGTTTTGTGTTTTTCCCCCCGTACTGAACGACTCTGTTGTAAAACTGCCTGAAGGTTTTCCCCCATGTGGCCTAACACCTAGTAAAGCCAAGAATGGATCAAACTGCTATGCAACGGGAGTGTTCCCTCAGCTCGGACTGAGTCTCTCCCCCTTTCCCTCTCCCTGTCTCTGTCTCCCTCCCTCTCTCTCTCTCCTCCCCCTCTCTCTCTCCCTCCCTCTCCTCTCTCCCTCTCTCTCTCTCTTTCCTCCCCCTCTCCCTCTCCCTCTCTCCCTAGCAGAGAAGCGTCTGTCTCGCGGTATCTCCCACGCCAGCTCCTCCATCATGTCCTTGGCTCGCTCTCACGTCTCTCTCTCTCTCTCTCCCTCCCTCTCTCTCTCTCTAGCAGAGAAGCGTCTGTCTCACGGTATCTCCCACACCAGCTCCTCCATCATGTCCCTGGCTCGCTCTCACGCCTCTCTCTCTCTCCCTCCCTCTCCCTCTCTCTAGCAGAGAAGCGTCTGTCTCACGGTATCTCCCACGCCAGCTCCTCCATCATGTCCCTGGCTCGCTCTCACGTCTCTCTCTCTCTCTCTCTCCCTCCCTCTCTCTCTCTCTAGCAGAGAAGCGTCTGTCTCGCGGTATCTCCCACACCAGCTCCTCCATCATGTCCCTGGCTCGCTCTCACGCCTCTCTCTCTCTCCCTCCCTCTCTCTCTCTCTAGCAGAGAAGCGTCTGTCTCGTGGTATCTCCCACAACAGCTCCTCCGTCATGTCCCTGGCTCGCTCTCACATCTCTCTCTCTCTCTCTCTCTCTCTCTCCCTCCCTCTCTCTCTCTCTAGCAGAGAAGCATCTGTCTCGCGGTATCTCCCACACCAGCTCCTCCATCATGTCCCTGGCTCGCTCTCACGTCTCTCTCTCTCTCCCTCCCTCTCCCTCTCTCTCTCTCTCTCTCTAGCAGAGAAGCGTCTGTCTCGCGGTATCTCCCACACCAGCTCCTCCATCATGTCCCTGGCTCGCTCTCACATCTCTCTCTCTCTCTCTCTCTCTCTCTCTCTCCCTCCCTCTCTCTCTCTCTAGCAGAGAAGCGTCTGTCTCGCGGTATCTCCCACGCCAGCTCCTCCATCATGTCCCTGGCTCGCTCTCACGTCTCTCTCTCTCTCTCCCTCCCTCTCTCTCTCTCTCTCTCTAGCAGAGAAGCGTCTGTCTCGCGGTATCTCCCACACCAGCTCCTCCATCATGTCCCTGGCTCGCTCTCACGTCTCTCTCTCTCTCCCTCCCTCTCTCTCTCTCTCTCTCTCTCTCTCTAGCAGAGAAGCGTCTGTCTCGCGGTATCTCCCAAGCCAGCTCCTCCATCATGTCCCTGGCTCGCTCTCACGTCTCTCTCTCTCTCCCTCCCTCTCCCTCTCTCCCTAGCAGAGAAGCGTCTGTCTCGCGGTATCTCCCACGCCAGCTCCTCCATCGTGTCCCTGGCTCGCTCTCACGTCTCCAGCTGCAGCGAGCCTCTCCTGGACACCCCGCTGTGCACCTTCCAGCTGCCCGACCTCACTGTGTACAGAGATGACTTCCGCAGCTACATCGAGAGAGACCTCATCGAGCAGGCCATGCTGCTGGCTCTGGAGCACGCAGGTACCCACTCTGTGAAAACTCAGCAGCTTCCCCTGGCATTCACACTGCCGCTTCCCCTGGCATTCACACTGCCGCTTCCCCTGGCATTCACACTGCCGCTTCCCCTGGCATTCACACTGCCGCTTCCCCTGGCATTCACACTGCCGCTTCCCCTGGCATTCACACTGCCGCTTCCCCTGGCATTCACACTGCCGCTTCCCCTGGCATTCACACTGCAGCTGCGGCCAGTAGCATAGCATCACCATTGAGACATAATGAAAAAAATATATATATGAACATAATTTAGATTATTTGTTTATTTAGCAGACGCCTTTATTCAAGGCGACTTACAGAGACTAGGGTGTGTGAACTATGCATCAGCTGCAGAGTCACTTACAATTACGTCTCACCCGAAAGACGGAGCACAAGGAGGTTAAGTGACTTGCTCAGGGTCCCACAATGAGTCAGTGGCTGAGGTGGGATTTGAACCGGGGAGCTCCTGGTTACAAGTCCTTTTCTTTAACCACTGGACCACACAGCCTCCTAGATCTTTTTATGTAACGTCATGCAATCAAAGAAACTACAAAATGATACTGGAATGTTATTTCATTATTATTATTATTATTATTATTATTATTATTATTATTATTATTGTAGTAGTACAGTATTTCATGTTCGATTTCAAAAGGTCTCATTTTTCAATTGTTAGTTTTTTTTGCTAAGTATCTGGAAAGCTATACAAAGCGGTGGTGTGCGATTCAATATGTTAACGTCACATTATTCAGCAGGTTTGCATTCGACTTCATGAAGCAAAACTAGTTAATTCTATCAGGAGATGCAAAACTTGTGACCAGAGCTGTGCAGACATGAAAGCTGAATAACTTGATCAGTGGCTTGCTTTCCATCAATGCAAAGCAATATTGAAATGACTGCCTGCTTGTGTCTTCTGAAAAAAAAAATAAGCAGGCTTCGCGTTCAGCTCCCCTGAACGCCCACGATTTTGTAATCGCGTCAGCCTGTGGGCGCTCTGCTAAAGATGAGATGACGTTCCTCTCCTGCCCTTGTCTCGTGCAGGTCGATTGAACTGGTGGACCAGCGTCGGTGCAAGCTGTCAGACCCTGCTTCCTCTAGCCACCACTGGAGATGGGAACTGCCTCCTGCATGCGGCTTCACTGGGTAAGGGGTCCGCTGTGTTACTATTGCAGTAGGGCAGAGGGCTTCATCGGCAAACCCTTATTTATTTTTTTTAATCTACAGCTATGGCCAAATTTTGCATCGCCTAGAATTTTTAGTATTGAGACTAATTTAGCCCAGCCTTGACAAACTCCTAGTAAAACAAGGAATGGATCAAACTGCTATGCAACAGGAGTCTTATTTCTATCCCTGTGATGTACTGGAATGCAGTATGCATTTTAGATTCTGAAGAAGAACATTTTTGGAAATGTGAAGAGCCCTAGGTCCCGTTTTGGGGGGTATTCATGTCGGAGGGTGTGCCCGAACCCCAAACCCTAACCTCCCCCCCTGTGGTTTCCATCGTCAGGGATGTGGGGGTTCCATGACCGGGATCTGATGCTGCGGAAGTCCCTTCACAGCTTGATGGACAAGGGGATGGAGAAGGAGGGTCTTCTGAGGAGGTGGCGCTGGCAACAGACCCTCCAGAACAAAGAGGTAACTCTCAGAAAGCAATCGGGGAGGGGAGAGAGTCCGGGGACAGGCTTTCAAAACCAGACAGAGCTCGCATTGGGAGTCATCGTTCGTGTTCGATGAAAAAAACCTGTGAGATCAAGGGGTGTCAGACTCCAGTCCTCCAGACCGAGTTTGATCCCCCCCTCCCCCCCGGGTTAGATTTAACTCACAAATCGGTCTGGTTCACTGACCGTTACGGACAGTGCTGGTAGTTTATTTATCCACTGCAGCACAGAGTGAAAAACAAAGTGCAAAGAATTCTTGAAAGGTTGACAAGACCAAACTGCACAGGTTCATCAAAGCCTATTCGACCAGTGCTTGGATTAATTAAGGAATCAGTCATTTAGCAGACGCTTTGATCCAAAGCGACTTACAGAGACTAGGAGTGTGAACTATGTATCATCAACAACTGCTGCTGCTGCTGCTGCAGAGTCACTTCCAATAGGAGCTCGTTTGTTTTACGTCTCATCCGAAGGACGGAGCACAAGGAGGTTCAGTGACTTGCTCAGGGTCACACACACACACGCACACACACACAGTCAGTGGCTGAGCCGGGATTTGAACCTCCTGGTATCAAGCCCTTGTTCTTTAACCGCTGGACCCCCAAGCCTCCTGGATGCTGTAATAATGCCCCCCTCCCCTCTTCTTGATCCCTGCTCTGCAGTCAGGACTGGTGTACACCGAGGAGGAGTGGCAGAAGGAGTGGAACGAGCTGATCAAACTGGCGTCCAGCGAGCCCAGGATACACTACAGCACCAACGCAAACAACTGTGCAGGGTAGGGAGGAAGTCTGTGATGGGGGAGAGGGGGAGAATGGAGGATAGGGGAGAGTGGAGGATAGTGGGGAGTGGGGAATGTGAGAGGGAAGGATGGAGGGGAGGGAGGGAGGGGGGTATTCGCTTAGAATTGTTTATTACAATAATTGAGAAGCAGAAAAATGACCACTGGTTGTGTTTTCTGTGTGTCTCTCTTTCTGTTTCTCTGTGTGTGTCTCTTTCTGTGTGTGTGTGTGTGTGCGTGTGTGTGTTTTGTCTGTCTGTCTTTCTGTGTTCGTGTCTGTATGTTTGTCTCTGTGTGTCGCTCTCTCTGTCTGTGTGTGTCGCTCTCTGTTTCTCTGTGTGTATGTGTTTGTCTCTGTGTGTGTCGCTCTCTGTGTGTGTGTGTGTGTGTGTGTCGCTCTCTGTTTCTCTGTGTGTATGTGTTTGTCTCTGTGTGTGTCGCTCTCTGTGTGTGTGTGTGTCGCTCTCTCTGTTTCTCTGTGT
Source organism: Acipenser ruthenus (assembly GCF_902713425.1). NCBI lineage: Eukaryota > Metazoa > Chordata > Actinopteri > Acipenseriformes > Acipenseridae > Acipenser > Acipenser ruthenus. The sequence continues at coordinate 11,825,395 of NC_081223.1, forward strand.
GTATGTGTTTGTCTCTGTGTGTGTCGCTCTCTGTTTCTCTGTGTGTATGTGTTTGTCTCTGTGTGTGTCGCTCTCTGTGTGTGTGTGTGTGTGTGTCGCTCTCTGTTTCTCTGTGTGTATGTGTTTGTCTGTGTGTGTCGCTCTCTGTGTGTGTGTGTGTGTGTGTCGCTCTCTCTGTTTCTCTGTGTGTATGTGTTTGTCTCTGTGTGTGTCGCTCTCTGTCTGTCTGTGTGTATGTGTTTGTCTCTGTGTGTGTCGCTCTCTCTGTCTGTCTGTGTGTGTCTGTGTGTGTCGCTCTCTGTTTCTCTGTGTGTATGTGTTTGTCTCTGTGTGTGTCGCTCTCTCTGTCTGTCTGTGTGTGTGTCGCTCTCTCTGTTTCTCTCTCTGTGTTTGTCTCTGTGTGTTGCTCTCTGTTTCTCTGTGTGTGTCGCTCTCTCTCTGTTTCTCTGTGTGTGTCGCTCTCTCTGTCTCTGTGTGTGTGCGTGTGTGTGTGTGTGTGTGTCGCTCTCTCTGTTTTTCTCTGTGTGTGTTTCTCTGTGTGTGTCGCTCTCTGTTTCTCTGTGTGTCGCTCTCTCTGTGTGTGTTTCTCTGTGTGTGTCGCTCTCTGTTTCTCTGTGTGTCGCTCTCTCTGTGTGTGTTTCTCTGTGTGTGTCGCTCTCTGTCTCTCTGTGTGTGTTTCTCTGTGTGTGTCGCTCTCTCTGTCTCTCTGTGTTTGTCTCTGTGTGTGCGCGCGCAGAGCGGAGCAGGCGGAGGAGCCTGTCTATGAGAGTCTGGAGGAGTTCCACGTCTTCGTTCTGGCTCACGTGCTGAGGAGACCCATCGTGGTGGTGGCTGACACCATGCTGAGGGACTCCGGTGGGGAAGGTGAGAGTCTCTCCCCTGCAGATCACAGCCTTGCACAGACGCTGGCTGCCTTTCTAGTCCTCCAGCTTCGTCGATCGTATGAGAGGCTTTAGAAATATTAGCATTCCCTTTGAGACGATGCCTTCCAGCAGCTTGTGGAGTCTGTGCCAAGCTGTCAAGGCTGTGATCCGGGCAAACGGTGGCCCTTCCCAACCGTTGGCTTCAGGTCCTAATCAAGTGTCCCTGATGTATGTACCTGGTGTTTTAAATGACTGCACAGTAGTAGTTGACAGCTCTGGCCAAAAGTGTTTGAATCCCCCTATAGAATGAACTCCTCTTGCTTCATAAAGTCGAATGAAAACCTGGTGCGTGTGTGTGTGTGCGTGCGTGAGCGTGCGTGTGCGTGTGCGTGCGCGTGCGTGTGTGTGTGCGTGTGTGTATAACTTAACACCTAAAAAATAAGCTTCTCAAATTTTTTTTTGTCCAAAATAATAAAAGTTTCACAGTATTCCATGAATTGTGATCTGATCCGTGTGCTGACGCTCCCTCCCCCTTTTCCCAGCCTTCGCTCCCATCCCGTTCGGAGGAATCTACCTGCCCCTGGAGGTGCCCTCCGCCAAGTGCCACCGCTCTCCCCTGGTCCTGGCGTACGACCAAGCCCACTTCTCTGCCCTCGTCTCCATGGAGCAGAGAGACAACTGCAGAGAGCAAGGTAACCCACGGGGCGAATCAGACTGCACCTGGGAACGGGCGACACTGCTGTGCAATAGGAGTCTTATTACCATCGCTGTAGACAACTAAAAATCAGACTCCCGCTGCACAGCAGTGTGATCCAGTACTGGGGTCACTAGGAGTTTAATAATCAGACACACCTGAGCTTGTTAGCTAGACACACTGGGGCTGATCAAGCTGGTAGCAGTAAAACCTGGAATGGATCACACTGCTGTGCAATAGGAGTCTTATTCCCATCCCTGTAATCAAACCAGCATTAAAATACTGACCGTCTGGAAACGTGGCTAGCTAAAACAGCCTCACAAATTCCCAGATCCAATTCCCTTTTTTAATCAATTCACAGCATTCTGTTAAGATGAGCGTCTCACAACAGCGGAAACGCATGACTTCAGTTGAAGTCACTGTTTGTGAGTCAATTGAACTGGCTTCCAATGAAAGAAGCAGCTGAACATCACAACTATTTATTATCACACCTTGATACCAGGAGGTTCAAATCCCGGCTCAGCCACTGACTCCGTGTGTGTGTGTGTGCGTGTGTGTGTGACCCTGAGCAAGTCACTGAACCTCCTTGTGCTCCGTCCTTCGGATGAGACGTAAAACAAACGAGGTCCTATTGGAAGTGACTCTGCAGCAGCAGCAGCAGCAGTTGTTGATGATGCAGAGTCCACCCCCCTAGTCTCTGTAAGCCACTTTGGATAAAAGAGTCTGCTAAATGACTCATTAATAATAATAATAATATTATTATTATTATTATTTATTTCTTAGCAGACGCCCTTATCCAGGGCGACTTACAATCGCAAGCAAATACAAATACATTCAAGTGTTACAATATAAGTCATACAATAAGAACAAGAAATACAATAATTCTCAAGTGTGACAAACCACAATTCAATAATACAGCAGATAATAGTGAAAGTTACATCAGGATATGATTAAATAGTGATAGTTACATAATAATAATAATAATAATAATAATAATATTAATAATAATAATAATATTAATAATAATATTCTGTCTCTGAACGCCTCGCTCTGTTCCCTAGCCGTGATCCCGCTGACTGACTCCGAACACAAGCTGCTTCCCGTTCACTTCGCCGTGGATCCGGGTCGGGATTGGGACTGGGGCAAAGACGAAAACGACAACGCCCGACTGGCCAAGTACAGAACCTCCCCCCCCCCCCCCCCCCCCCCCATCTCTCTCTGTCTCTGGTTTTATTACACTTTCTGCTTTAGTCCATTAAGTGAATCTAAACAACAGAAAGAACACATGCAGTCCACGGAGCCGCTTTGAGCTGTGTGACATCATCGCCCGTGAGGGGGCGGAGCTTTAACCCATGACGTGCCGTCGTCCTTATTTGAGGACGGGCTGCTTCTGTAAATTTCTGGAGTGGTGTTATTTTATTTTTTTACTGCCGTCTATCGCTGCTGATTTTAATTTTCTCCTGTAACTACATCGTTATGATAACTGGCAAAAAATTATTGGAAACATGTCAAATGACATAAATATAGCTAGTTATCTGATTTTATTTATTATTATTATTTTTCAAAGAACATGTTATTGGATACTTAATGGGTTAATGAAAAACAAATTAGCAGATCTTGATTTAGATCACAGTCAGCTGTATGAGATCAAACTTTGAGAATCTAGTCCGTCCAGTTTCTTTGTTTTCCCTTAAGCTGAGTTGAACACGAAGCCACTTTCTCAGGATCTTGAAAGCTGGTTCCAGGAGACCCCCGGGTGACCTAGTTTGAGGTTTGCTGTATCAAACCCCCCCCAAGTCTCCCTGCCTGGTGTGCTGCGCAGCGACCTGAAACCTACAGTCTCCTGAAACCTGAAGCTCCAAGCCTCAGAGCGGTGACTTCGTGTTCCCTCGGGTTTAGAGTTCTGATTGAGCTTGGTTTTGATAACGAAGTGTGTTTTTAGTTTTTCCTCTCTTGTCTTTGCAGTGTGACGTTATCCTTGGAGGCTAAACTGAGCTTGCTGCATACCTACATGACTGTGACGTGGCTGCAACTCCCATGCGAAGCCCAGGTATGTCACCAGCATTCGACGATGGTCTGTCTTTTACACACAGCTCTGGCCAAAAGTTTAGCATCCCCCTGTAGAATGAACCGATTTAGCTTCATCAAGTCGAATGAAAACAATGTCAGGTTAACAGATTGAATTACACACCAGCCGCTCTGTATAGTTTTCCCCCATATACTGAAATGGAAAATATGTGACATTTCGAAACATGAAATACTGTACTGCTATTATGGCTTCCTTCCGGTAGACTTTTAAGCAGTATAATTGATTTACATGATAAATCTAAATTATACATTTATATATAAATATTTTCAATTTATATATCAATCCTAAAATTATAGGTGATGCTAAACTTTTAGCCATACCTGTACATGCGGTTTTTATTCTCAAAGAAGCGACAATCGACTTGAAACAGTTGCCATAGCATTTTATACAATACAATACACGTGTGTTTTTATATAGCGCCTTTCAAGCCACAAACTGTATGCTCCAGTTTATATAAAAACACATCGAAATTAAAAATAAAAGGTAGGTTTGTTTCGTTTGTTTTTTTTTCCAATTTTCACTCAAACAATCCAGTATTTCAACCAGAAAGAGCGTTTCGTGGGCTGCGCTCTCCCGTCTCTCGTCTCTCATCTCTTTCTCTTCCACAGCAGGCCCCGCTGGCTCAGCCCGAGTCCCCTACTGCCTCTGCTGGAGACGAAACTCGCACCCCTCCCGATTCGGGGGAGTCCGACAAGGAATCTGTCTGCAGCAGCTCCAACGGGACAGGGGGCGAAGGAGGAGCGGGAGGGGGCAAGACCGCCTCTGGGGGCAGCAGCTCCAGCAGCAGCAGCAGCAGCACCAGCAGCAGCAAGGAGGGGAAGGACAAGGCAGCCAAGAAGGACAAGAAACGGGCCGACTCGGTGGGCAGCAAGCTGGGCAGCTTCGGCAAGACCCTGGGCAGCAGGCTGAAGAAAAACATGGGCGGGCTGATGACCGGCAAAGCTGGCGGAGGCAAGCAGGGGGAGGAGAGCCTGGAGGAGGAGGAGAAAGAGAAGAAGAAGAAGAAAAAGATGATGATGAAAGGCTCGAGGAAGGGGAGCCAGGAAGGGTCTCCGAGCAGCGGGGGCGAGGGAAGAGGGGCTGGGGCTGGGGCTGGGGCTGGGGCTGGGGGTGGGGACGAGAGTCAGACCTCTTCCCCCCAGCAGCAGCAGCAGCAGCAGCAGCAAGAGCCATGCAAGTATGGCAGCGACGTCAAGGTGAGTCTGGGAATCCTGCGGGCCGCCATGCAAGGGGAACGCAAGTTCATTTTTGCCGGCCTGCTGACCACCAGCAGCCGGCAGCCCTTCCAGGAGGAGATGATCCAACGCTATCTCGCGGACGCCGAGGAGCGCTTCCTAGCCGAGCAAGAGCAGCACAGGGAGGCGGAGAGGAAAGGAGCGCTGCCCCCCGCCTCCGCCCCAGCCGCGGCAATCTCCAACGGGACCCTGGGAAGGAAAGACCCGACTGACTGCTACCGCCAGCCCTTCGACCCCAAAGAGGAGCCGGAGGGCCCCCATTTCAACCACAGCGGCCTCAAACCGTCCCCCTTCCCTGCCAACAGCTACTCGGGGACTCTGACCATCCCGCGACCCAGCCTGCGCCCCGGCCTGCTCGGCCACTCCAGCCTGCCCGCGGCCCACCCTGCCTGCAGCCAGGAGACCAGGCGGCAGCTGGCTGGGGGCTCCTCCTCTTACAGCTGCCTCCCGTCGTACGCCACCCTGCCCAGACGCTGCCCCCTCGGACCCCCTCATTCCCAGTACCGCCCCCCTCCCGCCGCGGAGGGCAGCCCCGCTCGGCCGTCACGCTGCCCGCCGATAGAGACGGAGGAGGAGGATCAGCCTCCAGATTACAGGCAGGAGGAGAGAGTGCCGGGGGGGGGAGGAGGAGGCGGGTACAGCAACGGGTACCGGGATGTGCGAGGTGGGGTCCTCGCCCCTTCCTCCTCCTCCTCTCCTCCTCCTCCTCCTCCTCCTGCTTCTTATTCTTCTTCTTCGGACAGAAACGCGACCCCGCCCGGCAGGAATTTTTACGCTGCTCAGCAGACGAAATGCAAAATGCCGGCTTGCAACTACTATGGGCACCCGGAGACGGGCCACTACTGCTCGTACTGTTACAGAGAGGAGATGAACCGCAGGGAAAGAGAGTCTCTGGAGCACAGGTTCTGAAATTCCCTCCTTCTGTCTCTCTCTCTCTCTGTCGGAGGAGGAGAGAGAGAGAGAGGGGGGGGGCGGGGAGGGTTTAGTTAGGCTTGAACGGTTTTGTCGTTCTGAATTCCTCTCCGCTTCCTTCCATACAGGACGCCCACCCTTCTACGGATGAAGGGAAATGCAATAATGAAGTCTAATGATGGGGGAGTGGGGGGGGGGAGAGACACACGTCTGCAGCCTGACTTGCGCTGTGTGAATCACTACACCAGGACGCGACAGGGTCCCTTTTGAGTTTTGTTGCAGTTTTTACCTTCTGATTTTGAGAGTTTTTGAAGTTTGGGATGACAGAAAGGGACTTGGGAGTGGGGTTAGTAACGCGCACTCAAGGACTATCTTCGTTTTTTTTTTTGTTTTTTTTTTTGTTTTTTTTAAAATGTCCCCCCACCCCCACCCCCCCTCCCCCCCTCCCCTTACACCCATTAGTAATCGGTGATTTGTTTTACTATTGCTGTTTTTAAATCTCTAGGGATTTGAAAGTTAAATTCTTCAACGGTATCTTGATCTGTCTGTCCCGTCCCCCCCAAAACAAACAAACAAAAAAATATTTTTCCAGGGATCGTGTACAAATTGCAACATTTTCACAGAGACGAACAACAACAAAAAATTAAGTTTTTTTTATTTTTTATTATTATTTATTATATATATATTTAAATTAAATTCATTTATTTAAGGGACTTTTTTAAGCATTTCATATTTAACATTTTATATGTGTAGTATTACATTCAAAAGGCAGTATTTCGTGTGCGATTCCTGATTTAAATTTGCCATTTGATATTACTGAATTTAACATGGGGGTTTCCAGACATAACATACTGTGTGTTATGGCTGCTGTACTTGGTACAAATCAAACACTAGCCCGTATGTATTCAAAACCTGACTGTATTTTTTAGTGGCGCTATGAATCTCTACCTGCAGTTTAGCACCATCTAATGGGGCTAAAGTGAAGTGCACGAGAGAGTGGATAGGTGAGGCTGATTTTTCAGATTACATTTCAGTAGGTAAAATAACTTTTCAAGTTGATAAAATGAGAGGGTGGGGTTAAAAAGACGACTTACCCATGTGATTAAAAATGTAATTGAATTATTAATTGAAAAAAATCTAAGTATTTATTGACGTCATTTGATACGTTGCATATAGATGCTAGCTTCTGCGGTTATCAGAAATGAGCAAGTAGGTTATCAGAGCAATATAGCTGACGAGTAGTTAAAGTAACAGGTGATAAAAGATTCACTTGTAAAGGTTTAGACTATTAGCCCTGATTGTTTCATCTTTTTAATGGGGGGGGGGGGTTCAAATAGACAATTTCAGGTGCAGTAAATATTAATGACGTTACTTCTCAATTCTGGTGGGTGATAAATGATAGAAGACCCCAATATGCTTTAAAACAATCGCAAAACCTTCCATATTATCTTTTTATACAAAGACTATATATATATAATTTGATTTCACACGTTACTTGAAAGTGTTGGAGTTTGTACACGATCCCTTACATTCATTTTAAAAGTCGACCTGCTGTTGCAAAACACGAGCCCAGACAAGCAAAGCAGTCTGTCTGAATTCCATTCAATCCAACTCCGAAAACTATCCATCTGATTCAATTCCCTGATTCAAAACACACCTGAGCTTCTCCTCGCCTGGCTGCTTTCATTTTACTGTGTTCAATTTTTTTTTTTTAAAAGCAATAATTCTTAAGCTCTTTTTGAGGGTGAGGGTGAGGGTGGGGTGCACAGTCTGTACTGGGTTTCTGTCGCGGGGTGTGTAGCCTCTAGTCCAAAGCTTCTGGTCAGACAGGGTATTTATTCTTTTAGTTTATTTTTATTCTTCCTTAAAATCCAGGAAAGGGGAAATTTGAATCGAATTTGGCAAGGATTGTAATTGGTTTCAATATATATAATATTAGTACTTCTAGCGATGTGCATTACAACCATGTGTCCGGCAGATGGCGAGCTTGTCACACAAAGAGGATGAATGTTTCACACACTCCCCCCCTGCTGGTGGAATGCAGTAGTGCGCATTGAAAAGAAATGCTGTTTTTTGACACAGCAAGCAGGGAGAGACGAGGACTGGGGTGCAGAGTTTACTGAAAGCGTGTTTTTAAAATATAACTAAGTAAAGTGACAGTGTGATGTTTATGGTTGATATAAACATGTATTGTTTATGAACAAATGAAGAAAAAAAGTGACGAATGTTTTAAAAATATATATTTAAGATTGTATCGTGTTGGACACTAAACTTGTGTGTGTGTGAGTCGAGCTAGTTAGCAATGCAGAATGCTATTGACTCTCTGCTCAGTGTGAGAATGGAGAGAGATCGTGCTGTCTGATTGTGTATATATATGGAGAAGAGAGAAATCGTTTCACTCTGGAACACACGCAGTTCATTTTTTGAGCTGTGTGACGTCATCGCCTTTGGGGGGGGGGGGGGGGGGGTTTTAACCCATGACGTGCCGTCGTCCTTATTTGAGGACTGGCTACCTTTTGTAATTTTTAAAACTGGCATCTACCTGTTTATTTTAATTCTCTTTAATGGAAATCAGACTCCCGTTGCATAGCAGTGTGATCCATTCCTGGTTTTACTGTGAGCTCCAGCGAGACACACCTGAGCTTGTTGCCCTAGACGCACTGTGGCTGATCAAGCACGTCGTACAATAGGAGCCTAATTTCCATCCCTGGTTCAAGGGAAGGATGTCTGTTTCAGTGTTTTCTCTCCAAAGTTTTGCACAGTTTAAATCAAGTCTCGCTTCAAGACTGGAATCCAGTACCTCGGGATATGTAAATAAATACATACAAGTGCTGAATGAATGGAAAGACGAGCGTTTGAACGGTGCGTGCGTGCGTAATCTACACAACCATAAACAGACACGTCCTAGTGAAGATAGCGATGCTCTGAACACAAGATACCTGCTTAAACAAAAGAAAGTGACTTTCTCTTTGAAGCCAAATGTTCACCACTCCATCCCACGCTTTATAACAGCGTGTTGTATGAAAAATGTATATGCAACCGGAGATGAACGCCCCAGGCTCTCGTGAAAGCTGAGGGTGCCGCCGTACCGTCGACCCAGGCAGAGGGGCTTCTAGCGCCTTGGGGGGGTCTGTGCGCTTAGAAAATGGGGAACTTACAGGGCGAAAAAAGACCAGTTTTGTGGTTTTAATGAGGTGGCTCAAGGATTGTCCAGGTGAAAAGACACGTGTGCTGGAACTTTATTTCCCGGGCATCTATTGAAAGTTAAGTTGCCAAGGGTACTAACCAATGAGATGCCAGGGAATTATATATATATATATATATATATATATATATATATAACATATATAAACATATATATATATAAACAGAAGAGTGTTTGAAAATAATGTAATATCGTGTGTTTGGCTCCAAGTTGAAAAGTTTGAACAAATACTATTTTTTATTATTATCATTATTATTTTTAAGAAAGAAAAAAGAGAGTGCGTGTGTGTGTTACTGGGCATGTTTTATTTTATAGAGACGAGGAGAAAGTTTTTGAAAGGATTGAAAAAAAAAAAAAACCTGCACAATGTTATTAGAAAGCGACAAGAACTTATTTTTTTGTCTGCAGACTTTCTGGATACTGTATCATTGTCCTCACTTTTCTAACTAATGTTTGTATAATAATAATAATAATAATTATAATACAATGCAACCTTTTTTTTCCCTGAGCAATGCATCTTTGTATATAGAAGTTTGAAGTATAATCTATGCAGACTAATTTGTTTTTTGTCATGCGGTTTTTAGCGCACCTGTGTTACTGCAATGAGGGGCGGGGGGGGGGGCGTGTGGTTCAAAATTAATAAAATACTACTGCATCGAATCTGTTTTTTCTGTGTCTTTTCAATGCAAATCAATGCTGGAATGTACTTGATCAGGAGGGGGAGGTGGAGCGGGGCAGCCCTGGTTCTGCAGGTCCACCATCCTGCAGGTTTTCTGGGTGTCTCTAAATCCTCAATGGCTAAAGGTCTGGACAAGCACTGTTAGCGTTGACCAAGTAAGAACATGATCGACTGTCAAGTAACTGAGAACTCGGGGTGGAACGAAAAACGGGAGATTATATGTAAATATATGAAAAACATCACACAGCCCTGAGCAAAAGCGTACTGCGAAAGAACTACAAGCGAGCGCCAGACCGCAGTACATACTGTTGAAGTTATTTCCTGGGTTGGGGTCAGTTCCTGCTTTTGAATTCCAATACCCTTTTAATCAATTCCAACATCATTGATCAGAATTGCAGTCCGCAGCATGCAGTTCAAATGAGCTTCTCGCAACAGCGGCCACACGTTAAACGGAAGTCGCTGTGTTAGCTTCTATTTTATCAAACGTTTTTTTTTTCTTTTCTTTTACAAACTGCTTACACGCTTGCTTTTTTATTATACTAGTTCATAGAGCTTCGGAAACAGACTGTGGCGAGGCTGGATTGCTTGCAATTCCAATGACCGTCGCTTGCAGATCGGCTCGCATCTGCGGGCCGGCGAGGCTGGGTAGAAATCGCTTTCTTCTTCCGCCAGCTTTGGAATTCCTTCGCGTTGTCTCTCCCTTGCTGGGCGGATGATGACGACGGCATACCGCTGTGTCTGCCGACACCCCTGCTTCTCTAACCCTTAAAATGTTTTCAGAGAAGTCAGAGTTGCAGGTGGGTTGCATTGAGCCAGGCACGCGGGTTTTAGCACGGCCAGTTAACATGCCAAGACAAATAACTATTATTATTATTATTATTATTATTATTATTATTATTTATTTGCCAGACATCTTTATCCCAGGCGACTCACACAGGTGTTACAGGGCAGCACAGGATTACAATGCAAGCTTCATATTTAAATACAGTGTAGTTTACAGTATGTGCAAATAATAAATACGCAGAGTAGCCACAAGGGGGCGACAGAAACAAACGTGCAGTACATTTACACAGTCGCTCCATTCTCCCGAGGAATAAACGTTTTTGTTTGTTTGTTTGTTTTAATACTGTTATCAGTTATTCTGAGCCGCTGCACGTCCTGCGACTCCAGATATCGCGTTGTTCTGATATTTCTCTGTCCTGTCGCTACCCTGAATTTCTGGGCTTGCTGTATATATATATATATATATATATATATATATATATATATATATATATATATATATATATATATTTTTTTTTTTTTTTTTTAAGGCAGCAGTACTGGCTTGAAATATCTTTTAAGCGGCGGGGTAGGTTTCCTCCTGAGGCTGTGGGACAGGGTGTGTCGCGATTGGTTTTACAAGCAGCGCCGAGGCGATGCCAGCCAGTCTATACTGACTGTATTAATGACAGACCTCGCTTTTATAATAGAGGCTTTTGGTGTGTGCGGCGGTGACGTAATTGATTCCGTGTGTTCTGGAATGTCAGAATGCAGCACCGCGAGTTTGGCTGTCACTCAGGAGCTGTGGTCGGACCCGTTTCGTTTCACTAGCGTCTGACTTGACTGGGATAAGGATTCTGGTTATACTGGTATATGGGGCGTCTAAACTATGTCATAATCATCGCACGAAATTCTTAGGGGCACACATTTAATAATAATAATAATAATAATAATAATAATAATAATAATAATAATAATAATAATAATAACTTATTTAAAACTTGAAGTGTGGAAACGTGTTAATTTTAGCTTCTGGTTTTGTCATGAACATACACACAGTAAATTGCCTTAGCCTACTTAGAAAAAGCTGAAAGGGCTGTTTTTGAGAAAACAGAGATTTTTGTTGATATGTAAAGAAGAAGGGAAAAAAAAAACTATTACAGCTGGCTACCTATAACAACTTCTCAGAGGAGAGAGTTTGGATCTGGCTACGGGCCAGAGACCTCCCCAAACCTCGCCTGTACCATCTGTCAGCAATAAAAACGTGATTATAATACAGGCGAGGAGGGTGTTGCTGGCCCTTTAAGACGCGGAGAGCGCGCTATGTGGGTCGGACTGTAGCTTTGGAACGACAGAGTCCGTCTCTTTATGGCGAGCGTGTAAACAAGGCGACTCGAGAGGGGAAAAAACACGTACTTAACACCGTCCTGTTACAAACCGCAGAGCTCGCCGTTTTTAAAAGGAGGAGTTGCCGAAATGCTTTCGTCATTAATTTCTTTACTTTTTTCCCCCCAAGGAATATTTCACTAAACGACGGCACAGCTTGTGCGTGCGTGCGCGCCTGTTATTTGCAAACAGCTTTGCTTTGTGAACCCAAGTTGGGAAGAAACGACAAAAAATAATAATAATTATAATAATACAAAACAAAAAAAAAAACCGTTTGTCTTTTATAACTTACTCGCTACAAATGGAGCTTTGTTCTGGAGCGATCGCGGTGAGAAACTACTTAAATTGGATTCGATTTTCTTAGTTCTATTATATTATTTTATTTATTTGTAAATCGCAAAAAAACAAAATAAAACATGATGATGGAGCATTAAAAGATCAAAAAATGTTAACGGGATCCAAAACCTCATTCAAAATTAAACAGCTCGTTCCTGACTTCAAGGTAAGCCCTTTTGAATATTACAACTCCCCAGTAATGTTGTTGAAGCTGACACCCTGGGATCCTTCAAGAAGCTGCTTGATGAGATTCTGGGATCAATAATCTACTAACAACCAAACGAGTGAGATGGGCTGAATGGGGGCCTCCTCTCGTTTGGAAACTTTCTTATGTTACCAGACTGTATAGTCTGTGTCTGTACCTGTCTGTAATGCTAAACTACCACACGACATATGCTAAGGTATAGAAAGAGTACCGTAGTTTACCCAGTGTGCAGTGCGGTCAATAGTCGCCTACTTGCTGTAGTACGGTATATAATAATACATACAAAATAAACGAATGCCAAATTAATAAATCTATTGGTTACTTTTATATTTTACGTTTGGCATTAATCGTAGTGTTATTTTGTTATGTATCCGAAAATACAGGCCCCCCCCCCCCCCGCTAGAATGCTACTTCTGTTGTGAGTTTGTTATGTCTTCCAGGTTATCGTAGTCCGGTACACACACACACACACACACACACACACACACACACACACACACACACACACACACACACACACACACACACACACACACACACACACACACACACACACACACACACACACACACAGACAGAGTACCAAGTCAATAATGTCATTCGTATATAACTACGTGTCATTACGCGGGTCCTTTATGATTTTGAGGAAAAGAATATGCCGCGTCTTGCAAAGAGTGGTTTGAAATCTCTAACTGTGGAGTTACACATTAATGAAGTTTATAACGCTGACCAGACAGACGGGTTCAAAGATTAGATGCGTTATTTTACTAACGGGTGAACAGCTTGGTTTGGTCAAATCAGCCAAGCACAGAGACGCACAGACACTGAGACACAGACACACTGACACTGAAACACAGGCACTGAAACACACACACACACTGAGACACACACACACACACTGACACCGAAACACAGACACTGAGAGACACACACACACACTGACACTGAAACACAGACTCTGAGAGACACACACACACACACAATGAAATACAGACACTGAGACACACACACACACACTGACACTGAAACACAGACACTGAGAGACACACACACACACTGACACTGAAACACAGACTCTGAGAGACACACACACACACACAATGAAATACAGACACTGAGACACACACACACACTGACACTGAAACACAGACACTGAGAGACACACACACTCACTGACACTGAAACACAGACTCTGAGAGACACACACACACAATGAAATACAGACACTGAGAGACACACACACACACTGAAACACAGACACTGAGAGACACACACACACATACTGAAACACAGACACTTACTGAAACACGCAGACCCAGAGAGGCACAGACACACACACACACATACTGAGACAGACACACCCACTTCAAAGAGAAAGCTTGCCACTCACCCGCCATATGTTACACATCCTTCCGTGGCCAGTCCCTCGTTCCTCCATAGCTCTGCATTACAGAAAAGATGCATCTCCCTGTCCCAGGCCTGGGCCAGTCGAAACGGTCAAGGCAGCAGATCCGTCAGACTTTGACGGAGGGGTGATGGTAGGAGTTCGGTTGGCGGGTGTTTCCCTGTCTAAGGGACAGGCCTGGGTAATTGGCTGTTAATAATTCCCTTGTTTGCTCCTGAGGGAAAGCAGTAGTCAGAAGCCGTCTGTGTCTATCACGTGAGCCTGCTCATGGAATTCCAGTTAATAACCTTGTGGTAGTCTCCATGGAAACGCATGCAAAGCATAACTCATTTTTCTAAGATCTATTTTTAGGGAGAGTGTTGTTTTTTTTTTAAAGCAATCCATGTTTCTATGGAGCTGTGTGAACGCTGGTCACTTTATCAGGAGCTGTGTGAACGCTGGTCACTTTATTAGGAGCTGTGTGAACACTGGTCACTTTATTAGGAGCTGTGTGAACCCTGGTCACTTTATTAGGAGCTGTGTGAACGCTGGTCACTTTATTAGGAGCTGTGTGAACCCTGGTCACTTTATTAGGAGCTGTGTGAACCCTGGTCACTTTATTAGGAGCTGCGTGAACGCTGGTCACTTTATTAGGAGCTGTGTGAACCCTGGTCACTTTATTAGGAGCGGTGTGAACGCTGGTCACTTTATTAGGAGCTGTGTGAACGCTGGTCACTTTATTAGGAGCTGTGTGAACGCTGGTCACTTTATTAGGAGCTGTGTGAACCCTGGTCACTTTATTAGGAGCTGTGTGAACCCTGGTCACTTTATTAGGAGCTGTGTGAAGGCTGGTCACTTTATTAGGAGCTGTGTGAACGCTGGTCAGTTTATTAGGAGCGGTGTGAACGCTGGTCACGTTATTCGGTCCTGGTGCGTGTTGCTTTGCCTCGTCTCAGGGGGGGGGTTTAGGGAGAGGATGCCGAGCTGCTCGGGAATGCAGGAGGTTGGAAAGTTGGATCAGCCAGCCAGCCATCGATCACTCGGAGTCTGACCGGCTCAGACAGTGCAGATGTGCCACGTGTGGGATTGGAGAGTCTGTGAGCCAAGTGCCAGAGGCTTGGACTGATTAGACCACACCCCCACCTTCCAAACCCTAATCAAATACACCTTGAGGTCAGGCTTGAGGCACGGAGACTGAACTGCTCCCTCCCTCCCTCCCTCACCCCCCTAAGAGAAAGGGTGCTCCCTCCAGTCCAGGGCAGGCTTGAAGCATGGAGACTGAACTATAGAAATTAACCCACTGAAACACCCCACTGTTTTTTTGTTGCTGTTGTTGTTATGAAACAAGAATTTGTGAAAACAAGGCTTCGTCCGTGACGGGTCTCCACGCCTCACACGTGTTCTACCGGGAAGAACACGCTTCTGAAATGAAATGAGAGGGTTAATGAAATACAAGAGAGTCGAGCGCAGGGTTTTATTACTGTAATGTGAAGAACTGCTGGCAGGGAGGAGACTGGAGAGGGAAAGAGAGAAAGAAGGGAAAGCAGAAAAGAAAGAAAAGTAAAGAGAGCGAGAGAAAGAAAGGACAAAGACAGACAGAAAGAAAGAAAAAGTAAAGAAGTGAGAGAAGAGAACGTTAAAGCAATAAAGAAAGAAGGTAAAAACAAAGTGAGAAAGAAAAGAGAGAAAGAAAGTAAAAACAGAAAGCAAGAAAGAGAGAGAGATGGAAAATAGTTACATAATAACAGGAAATAGACATGGCATGAAAATATCTCCAAATAGAAAGGGCTTTGTGAAGGAGAGTAAGAGTTGGCACTGATGACATCACAGACGAATTTAACCACATTTGCGTTGCTTTTCCATCTGAGATACCTGACACCTCTCTCTCTCTCTCTCTCTCTCTCCTCTCTCTCTCTCTCTCTCTCTCTCTCTCTCTCTCTCTCTCTCTCTCTCTCTCTCTCTCCAGGACAAAACCCTGAACTTCAGCAACACGGCCCTGCGGAGCGGAGAGACGTCAGACTTCACGTGCCTCCCGGGTGAGTTCGACCAAAACCAACAAACCTGCAGGCCACCGCCCCCCCCCCCTTCGGGGTGGGACTGATTCCCTTTGGTTCTCTCCAGGGTGGTGGGGGTCAGCGTGTGCAGCGCTGTGTGGTGTGCATGTGCAGGGTGGTCTGTGCTCGTCCGAGGTCAGGCAGCCCTGTGTGTGTGTGTGTGTGTGTGTGTGTGTGTGTGTGTGTGTGTGTGTGTGTGTGTGAGAGAGAGCTGTGAGCTGTGAGGTGCTGTATTGACCGCACTGCTGGGCTGACCTGTGCTCTCCTCACTCAAGTGTTGGCAATGGCACCTCTACACGAAAACTGCCAGCTCCCTCCCTCCCCCTCTCCCTTTCTCCCTCCCTCCCCCTCTCCCTCCCTCCCTCTCTCCCTCCCTCCCTCTCTCTCCCTGCTGTATGAATTGTCCATTGTTTCCATTACTCAGTGTAAACTGTGTTTGTCCCTCTCTCTCTCTTTCTCCCTCTCCCTCCCTTTCTCTCCCTCTCCTTCTCTTCCTTTCCCTCCCTTTCTCTCCCTCTCCTCTTCCTCTCTCTCTCTCTCCCCCTTTATCTCTCTCTCTCCCTCTCCCTCTCTCTCTCTCTCCCACCCTCTCTCTCTCTCTCTCCCTCCCTCCCTCTCTCTCTCTAAATATGTATAGTGACCTCACAAGCCCATGAACAGATTTCACTATGAATAAGTGAGTGTGGTTGCCATGGCATCAGAGCCCTACAAGCCCCTCTGGTGTTTATTTTCAGACACTCTTTCCCTTGGCACAGGCGTGTTTAGCGTCTGGGAATTGATTTTAAAAAGCATTCTGTCGTCCTGAGCAGCTGGACTGCCTCACGTTCGGCATGCGTAACCTAGCCCCCTTTTCTTTTTTAAATTTTGATTAAATTGCGTTTTTACATTTGCGCAGCTGTAAACTTTTACAACGTCTCTTGAAAGTTCAGAACGACTCGGCTTCTCAGGGCTTCGTGTTGATATGTGGGACAGTAGCCTGCCGTGTGTTACGATTACAAAACAAAATCCGCTTGAGTCATGCTCCCCTCCCCCCCCTTTCACAACGGCCTTCTCTCTCCCTCTCCCTGTCGCCGTGGGTAACAGAGAGCTCCGTCTCCTTGGAAACGGGGCCTAGCTCATTCAGGACAAGTCACAATACACAAAGGATAAAGGAAGCAAACATTGTGTCTATGATAAGCTATTCTGCCTCGTTATTGGCTTCATAGCCCCGAGGCATGCTGGGGAATGTAGTCCTGTACTTACCCCCCCGGACTACATTTTTCGCCTCTTTCCTCCCCCCCCCCCTGCTCTACCACAATAGATTTATATTATTATTGCCTCGGACTTTGTCTGTTACTTGAGGTGACCCTGACCAGACCACAGTAAAATCCGAATGTGCATTAAACACGTTTGCTCATGAATTCTCTTTCTTCTCTCTTGCCTCTGTTTCCAGGGGAGCGCGTTCTTCAGCGCACTCAGCCCGTCCGGAAGCCCCGTGCTGGGGGAGGAAGCTCGCTCACCGGCGCCCTCTTGTGTACCACCTTTAGGGTGGCGTTTGTCCCCGAGGAGGGCCTCTCCAAGACGGAGGTTGGTTCGTTCACTTTAACCGCACGTTTAAAGCATTTATCTGCTGGTATGGAATAAGATAGGAGGCTTGGGGGTCCAGCGATTAAAGAAAGGAGGCTTGATACCAGGAGGTTCAAATCCCGGCTCAGCCACTGACTTCCTGCGTGCGTGCGTGCGTGCGTGTGTGTGACCCTGAGCAAGTCACTTCACCTCCTTGTGCTCCGTCCTTCGGATGAGACGTAAAACAAACAAGCTCCTATTGGAAGTGACTCTGCAGCAGCAGCAGCAGCAGTTGTTGATGATGCAGAGTTCACCCCCCCTAGTCTCTGTAAGTCGCTTTGGATAAAAGCGTCTGCTAAAGGACTAAAAATAATAATAATAAAAATAATAATAATAATAATAGCCGTGTTTGTATCCCCCTTGTGCAGGACAGGGATTCAGTTCCTGTGTTTTTGGGGGAGCATGATGTCGCTCTGGCTTCCATTGAGAGAGTTGTAGCAGGTGGGTACCCCTCCGATCTCCTGCACAGAACAACCCAGATTTCAGACGTGTCTGATTATTAAACTCCTAGTGAAACCAGGACTGGATCACACTGCTGTGCAGCGGGAGTCTGATTCCCATCCCTGTAGATAGATAGTCGTTGGTTGAAGGAGGTTTTTAGCTGATTTTATGGAGAACACAGCGACAGGATATTGGTCCTAATAATGTTCAGGCAGTGTTGTTTGACGATTCTCTCTCTCTCTCTCTCTCTCTCCTCTCTCTCCCCCTCCTCTCTTCTCTCCCCCTCTCTCTCTCCCTCTCTTTCTCCCTCTCCTCTCCTCTCTCCTTCTCTCCTCTCTCTCTCTCTCTCTCTCCTCTCTTCTCTCCCCCTCTCTCTCTCTCTCTCTCTCTCTCTCTCTCTCCCCCCCTCCTCTCTCTCTCTCAGTGAGCCCGTCCCGATGGAAGGTTCTGTCGGCCCGCTCGTCGCTCCGGTTCCGCCCCGAGGAGCTGGTTCTGTTCTGTCGGGACCTGCGGGTGCTGCGGTTCCACTTTGAGAAGAGCTGCGCCGGGACGGCCGAGGTGAGGGGAGACCCCGAGGGGTGTCATTAAAATAAAAAATCAAAAAATCTTTATTTCTTTATTATTTTTATTAGCTTTTTTTAAATGACTTTTTAAAAAATATATATACATTTTTATTTATTTAAAAATATATTTTATTCATGTTTTTTTTAATTTAATTGTATTCATTTTATGTTAATTTTTTTTAACAAATAATAAGAGTCTGTGTTCTCTGTCTCAGATAACGAGTGCCATCGCCAGGGTGTACCAGCCCTCTGTCCCAGCATCCCTCTCCTCCTTCCAGAGATCCGCGCTGGGCAGTGTGGGTGAGGAGGGGTGGGGTGGGTGAGGAATGCATTCTGTCTGTCTGTCTCTCTGTCTGTCTGTCTGTCTCTCTGGATGTCTGTATGCACAGGTTATTATGAGGATCAGAGTCTAGGGATGTCTGTAGTTATGGAGGTATATGTGAGAGAGCATCCTTTCTCTCAGGGGGGGTGAGGGAGGGAGCAGTTCAGTCTCCGTGCCTCAAGCCTGCCCTGGACTGGAGGGAGCATCCTTTCTCTCAGGGGGGTGAGGGAGGGAGGGAGCAGTTCAGTCTCCGTGCCTCAAGCCTGCCCTGGACTGGAGGGAGCATCCTTTCTTTCAGGGGGGTGAGGGAGGGAGGGAGCAGTTCAGTCTCCGTGCCTCAAGCCTGCCCCAGACTGGAGGGAGCCCCCTTTCTCTCAGGGGGGTGAGGGGTCACGTCTGTATTATGGGTTAGAGGTGAGTGGACTGATCCGCTGTGCTGTGCAGCCCCCTTGACCGGCCGTTTCTTTACACAGAGATGAAACAGTATCTCAGTAATCGAGGCACGGACCCCCAGATGAACTGGTTTGAAGGGCTGCAGGACTGGGAGAGGGAACTGGCACGGACTGGGGCTACTGCCTGGAGAGTGAGCTCAGTGAACGATCGTTTTGAAATGGCCACGAGGTACGCGCGGGTCCCTGTTGTGTTTTTTTTTTTGCTGGTTTTAGTGAAGTAAAGGCAGATCGGTGACGGTGGATTCATTGTCCCCGGTCTGAGGCGTCTCTTCCTGTTTTTGCAGCCTCCCCAAATTCAACGTGGTTCCTCAGAGGATTCTGGACACCGAGCTGAAGAGATCGTTTGCCCACTTCACTGAGGGGCGTGTTCCGGTAAGACGAAGGATCAATAATATCCCAGTGATCCACTGTGCCAACCCCCCCCAAAACAAGACAAAAAAATGATTGATACCAGGAGGTCCAAATCCCGGCTCAGCCACTGACTCCCTCTGTGTGTGTGTGTGTGCGTGTGTGTGTGTGTGTGTGTGTGTGTGTGTGTGTGTGTGTGTGTGTGTGTGTGTGTGTGTCACCCTGAGCAAGTCACTTCACCTCCTTGTGCTCCGTCCTTCAGATGAGACATTAAACAAACGAGGTCCTATTGGAAGTGACTCTGCAGCAGCAGCAGCAGCAGTTGTTGATGATGCAGAGTTCACCCTCCTAGTCTCTGTAAGTCGCTTTGGATAAAAGCGTCTGCTGAATGACTCATTAATAATAATAATAATAATAATAGTAATATTAACGATGATAGTAATGAAGATAGTAATGATGATGATAGTAATGATGATAGTAATGATGATGATAGTAATGATGATAGTAATGATGATGATAGTAATGATGGTGGTAATGATGATGTTGATAGTAATGATGATAGTAATGATGATGATGATGATAGTAATGATGATGATAGTAATGATGATGTTGATAGTAATGATGATAGTAGTGATGATAGTAATGATGATGATGATAGTAATGATGATAGTAATGATGATGATAGTAATGATGATGATAGTAATGATGATGATAGTAATGATGGTGGTAATGATGATGTTGATAGTAATGATGATAGTAATGATGATGATGATAGTAATGATGATGATAGTAATGATGATGATAGTAGTGATGATAGTAATGATGATGATGATAGTAATGATGATAGTAATGATGATGATAGTAATGATGATGATGATAGTAATGATGATAGTAATGATGATAGTAATGATGATGATGATAGTAATGATGATAGTAATGATGATGATGATAATTATGATGATAGTAATGATGTGTATAGGAGCACGGGTTCCAGCAGGGTTTGAGTGAGTGTTGACAGCTCGGTGTTGTTGTTTTTGCCAGCGCTGGTGCTGGCGCCACCCAGAGGGTAGTGACCTCCTCCGAGCCGCCAGCTTCCAGAGCAACATCTACCATGAGAAGCACGATGCCCGGTGAGAGACGCTGTGCCCAATGCGGGGCGCCACCGCACTGCAGAGAGAGAGAGCGAGAGAGAGAGAGAGTGTGTCTATGTGTGTGTCTGTTTATCTATCTCTGTGTGTGTGTGTGTGTGTGTGTGTGTGTGTGTGTGTGTCTCTCTCTTTGTATCTCTGTCTGTCTCTCTCCTCCTCTCTCTCTCTCTCTCTCTCTCTCTCTCTCTCTCTCTCTCTCTCTCTCTCTCTCTCTCTCTCTCTCTCTCTCTCTCTCATCTTCCCGTTGCCTCTCTGTTGTGTTTCTCAGGAACCTGGAGGCTCTGCTGTTCGGGCGTCACCCCCAGTGTGTGATTGTGGAGGTGGGGGAGGACATGCCCCCCCTCTCCGAGATCCAGGCTGCCCACTCCCGTCTCCGAGCCCTCTGCCTGGGAGGTAGGACCAGCGGGCTGGGGAAACACTGGGATAAACCTTCCACCGCAAAGACCTGGTGTTTGGCAAGCCGAGGGAACACGAAGCCACCGCTCTGAGGCTTGGAGCCTGGTTTCAGGAGACTGTAGGTTTCAGGTCGCTGCGCGGCACACCAGGCAGGGAGACTTGGGGGTTTGATACAGCAAACCTCAAACTAGGTCTCCCGGGGGTCTCCTGGAACCAGCTTTCAAGATCCTGAAAAAGAGGTTCAACTCGGCTTTAGTTAGCTAATCGTAATGTCTCCTGGCCACCTTAGGGCACTGATCGATACCAGCTAACCTGAAAGAATGGGAATCTCTTTATTCCAGCCCCATTATTATTATTATTATTATTATTATGATTATTATAGTTCACCCTCCTAGTCTCTGTAAGTCACTTTGGATAAAAGCGTCTGCTAAATGACTCAATAATAATAATAATAATAATAATAATAATAATAATAATAATAATAATGATAATAATATTTAGACTAATCAATACACCAATCAGTTCCTCTGCAGGTGTAACGGGGTTAACGGATTTCCTGTCTGTCGTTTTCCTCGTCAGATATTCCTGCGTCGCTCTCGGTCCCGGATGAGAAGTGGCTGTCCTCTCTGGAGGCGACTCGCTGGCTCGATCACGTCAGGTAGGGACCCGGCCCCTGGGGATTCGGGATGCGCTCGGAGGCCTGTTTGTTTCGTTGCTTGTTACGAGTCGGGCTGGATTTCTCTCGTGGATTTCACGATTCCCGTGAGAAACGTGCCCATTGTAATATACACAGCTGTGGCCAAAAGTTTCACATCCCCTAGAATTTTAGGATTGAGACATTAATAAAAAAAATGAAAAGGAGTTCATTCTATATAGAGGGGGTGGAATTCAATATGTTAACAAGGGAACATTATTCAGCAGCTTTCATTGGACTCTATGAAGCTGAGGGAGTTCATTCTATATAGAGGGGGTGGAATTCAATATGTTAACAAGGGAACATTATTCAGCAGCTTTCATTGGACTCTATGAAGCTGAGGGAGTTCATTCTATATAGAGGGGGTGCAATTCAATATGTTAACAAGGGAACATTATTCAGCAGCTTTCATTAGACTCTCTTCTGTGTGTGTTTTGTGTTTTGACATCCCTGTTCTGTGAGATGTTGTGACACTCCAGGTATCGCTCTCTCACTCTCTCTTCCAGGTCTTGTCTCAGAAGATCTGCAGAGGTCTCCTGTCTCTTAGCAGAAGGGGATCTTGCTGTTGTGCTGCAGGGTAAGGACTCTTCTATTGCTGATCTCCTCCTCTCCTCGCCTCCTGCTCTGCACTGGACTCGCCTGACCTCAGCACCACGTTACTGGATCCTCAGCTGATGCGCTATCCTTGCACTATCGCACTGCTAACGTGTCACTGTAGATAGAACCGGCTGTGATCCTAACCTGTCGATCTCGGATCCGGTGCGGTCTGGCACAGAGGAACCCCCGAACCCCTTCCCTGCCCCTAACCCTGCCCCTCTTTCTCAGAGGCTGAAGAC
The DNA here is from genome assembly GCF_902713425.1 of Acipenser ruthenus. Lineage (NCBI taxonomy): Eukaryota > Metazoa > Chordata > Actinopteri > Acipenseriformes > Acipenseridae > Acipenser > Acipenser ruthenus. Next base: position 11,848,004 of record NC_081223.1, read on the forward strand.
CGGGACCTGAACTGTGTCGTCTCCAGTCTGGTCCAGATCATGTCTGACCCGCATTGCCGGACGCTGCCGGGCTTCCAGAACCTGGTTCAGAAAGAGTGGGTCTCTGCCGGCTTCCGGTTCCTTCACCGGAACAACTATACCAGGGACTCGGACAAAGAGGAGGTGAGACAGGGGACAGGGACAAGGAGGAGGTGAAGCAGGGGGACAGGGGACAGGTACAAGGAGGAGGTGAGGCAGGGGACAAGGGACAGTGTGAGCAAAAAACAGTCAAATAAGAAAATATGATTTAAAGCTACTTTCTCTCCCCCCTCTCTCTCTCTCTCTCTCTCTCTCTCTCTCCCCCCCTCTCTCTCCACCCCCCTCTCTCTCCCCCCTCTCTCTCTCTCTCTCTCTCTCTCTCTCTCTCTGTCTGTGTCTCTCTGTCTCTCTCTCTGTCTCTCCCCCCCCCCCTCTCTCCAGTCTCCTGTGTTCCTGCTCTTCCTGGACTGTGTGTGGCAGCTCCTTCAGCAGTTCCCCTCTCGCTTTGAGATCACGGAGGTGTTTCTGCTGACCCTGCACGACAGAGCCCACCTGCCTCTCTACAGCACCTTCCTGTTCAACTGCCAGCGCGAGCGGGGCCGCAATACCCAGGTGAGCCACCGGGGGGAGACAGAGTGCTGCGTAATAGGGCTTTTTTCTAATTAGTTTGTTGGCCAGTGTACAGTCCTCTCTCTCTCTCTCTCTCTGTCTGTCTCTCCTCTCAGCATCTCTCTCAGAGCTACACTCCAGTGAATGGTTGGCAGGAGCTGGTGAACGGGGGTCTGGCTCCGGGTTGGGGGGGCCCCTCTTTCCCGTCGGTGTGGGACTGGGCCCTGCACTGCACCCCGGAGAGGCGGGACAGCTTCCGAAAACCTTCCAACGCCCCCCTGTCTTCCGGGATCGCCCCGAACGGCAATTCAGAAATGCCATCCTCCCACGAGGCAAGAGAAAGACCTGCTGGATTTTGAATTGAAGTTACTGCTTAGAAAAGCATTGCGAAAAGTTTATAACAAGAGTCTAGAGAAGTCATGCTGAGATTTATACAATGCTCTCGTTAGACCCCACTTCTGAACCCCAGGACTGGGTGCAGCAGCAGCAGCAGGGCTAGTGTGAGTTTCTAACCCTGCTCAAACTCCTGGCTCCTGATCATTTCTATATTATTAATAATACTAGACTTAATTGAGGGGAGCTCTGAACCCCAGGACTGGGTGCAGCAGCAGCAGCAGGTGTGAGTTTCCAGTCCTCGGCAGAGTCCTCACCCAGCCTCCCCCTCTCTCTCTTTGCAGCTCAGTGATTGCAGTGGGAGTGGGCCCGGCCTGCTCCTCCTGTTCTCCAAGGGAAGCCTGGTCCCGGCCCCTCACCTCCTGCCCTGGAGGAATGCTGGAGGAGCGGCTTCCAGCTGGAAGAATCACCGTCGAGCCCCCTCCTGTGACGGGCTGCCTCGGCTGGAGAGAGCCCTCAAGGGCCAGCCGCTGGGACCCCGGGGGCCCCTGCTGCCCCTCCTGCTGGGGCCCTGCCTGCGCGTGTGGAGGGGCTGCTACCTGCGGGGGGCGCTGCAGATACAGGTACGATGGGACACCGAGATATACACCAGGGGGAGAGGGGGCCTGACCTGTAATGAATGAATCATTCAGCAGACGCTTTTATCCGGAGCGACTTACAGAGGCTAAGGGGGGTGAACTCTGCATCATCATCAACAACTGCTGCTGCTGCAGAGTCACTTCCAATAGGACCTTGTTTGTTTTACGTCTCATCCGAAGGACGGAGCACAAGGAGGTGAAGTGACTTGCTCAGGGTCACACACACACACACACACACACACACACACACACACACACACACACACAGGGAGTCAGTGGCTGAGCCGGGATTTGAACCAGGAACCTCCTGGGAATAACAAGCCCCCTTTCTCTAACCTCTGGAGTATGTTCAATTTGTATTGAAAAGAAGCTGTTGCTGATTTGTAGATCTCTCGGTAGAATGTTCCTGATTGGCTGTGTTGCTCCTGCCAGGTCCCGCCCCCAGTCTCCTCCCACCTGCATGTTGATTTCCTGGCCAGCGAGGTGGAGCGCCTGCGAGGCAGGCTGGCATTGGCGAAGGGGCTGGATCGCCACGGCAACTGCAAGAGGGCGGAGAGCCGGGGGACCAATCAGAAGCCCAGGCAGGAGACCACAAACCACAACTTTCTGTTCGATGGCAATGGCAGGACGGGCTGCTGCCCGGAGCGGCGCTACACACAGACCCCCACCAGGGGGCAGAAGCACCCCAAACTGCCACCCTGAGCACAGCTGCTGGCTGTGAAGTTGCCATAAGACTGGGTCCTGTTTGAAGCTAACGCATGATCATTCAATAAATCTTACCCTTCCAATAGCTACAGCTCTGGCCAAAAGCTATGCATCACCCTGTGAACTCGTTTTGCTGGATATGACTACGACTCCCAGCATGCCTCTGCGTCTGCAGCAGTGGTGAAGGATTATGGGAGCTGTAGTTCTTTATGCCGTGGTCTTGTATCACAAATGATACAGACCTGTATTACGATGCATCACGTACAGCTCTGGCCAAAGGTTTTGCAGCATCACCCTATAGAGAATGAACTCATTTTTCTTCATAAAGTCCAATGAAAGCTGCTGAATAATGTTCCCTTGTTAACATATTGAATTCCACCCCCTCTATATAGAATGAACTCCCTCAGCTTCATAGAGTCCAATGAAAGCTGCTGAATAATGTTCCCTTGTTAACATATTGAATTCCACCTCCTCTATATAGAATGAACTCCCTCAGCTTCATAGAGTCCAATGAAAGCTGCTGAATAATGTTCCCTTGTTAACATATTGAATTCCACCCCCTCTATATAGAATGAACTCCCTCAGCTTCATAGAGTCCAATGAAAGCTGCTGAATAATGTTCCCTTGTTAACATATTGAATTCCACCCCCTCTATATAGAATGAACTCCCTCAGCTTCATAGAGTCCAATGAAAGCTGCTGAATAATGTTCCCTTGTTAACATATTGAATTCCACCTCCTCTATATAGAATGAACTCCCTCAGCTTCATAGAGTCCAATGAAAGCTGCTGAATAATGTTCCCTTGTTAACATATTGAATTCCACCCCCTCTATATAGAATGAACTCCCTCAGCTTCATAGAGTCCAATGAAAGCTGCTGAATAATGTTCCCTTGTTAACATATTGAATTCCACCCCCTCTATATAGAATGAACTCCCTCAGCTTCATAGAGTCCAATGAAAGCTGCTGAATAATGTTCCCTTGTTAACATATTGAATTCCACCCCCTCTATATAGAATGAACTCCCTCAGCTTCATAGAGTCCAATGAAAGCTGCCGAATAATGTTCCCTTGTTAACATATTGAATTACATACTGTATAGTTTTCCCCATACATACTTAACAAAAAATGTGACATTTCGAAATCTAACCTGAAATACTGTACCGCTGGTATGGCTTCCGTCCGGTAGACTTTAGTGATATCATGTTGTAGTTTCTTTGATTACATGAGGTTAAATAAAAGATCTAAATTATGTTCATAAATATCAATGTTTTTGTTTGTTTTTTTTCTAAAATTCAAGGTGAGGCCAAACTTATGACCACAGCTGTACAGAGCTCTGAAATGTGCACTTTTGAAAGAAACACCTAGTTATAGCAAGCATGGATTTTTTTTTTTTTTTTTTTTTTAAGGCTGCTGCCTGCTGCCTCACACTTTTTTCATTGCTGTGTCCTGTGCATTCTGCTTACTGTCTGATGGGCGTTTGCAGTCGTTGGCGGTTCTGTTGGTCCGATCCGGAGTTTTCTGAATCCGGGTCGGGCTACGAGGTTGCCTTGAGAACTCCAAGCGTCGGGTTCCGAACGCTCTCCCTCGTTCCATTCAAAGCAACTTACAGAGACTAGGGGGGGGTGAACTCTGCATCATCAACAACTGCTGCTGCTGCTGCAGAGTCACTTCCAATAGGAGCTCGTTTGTTTTACGTCTCATCCGAAGGACGGAGCACAAGGAGGTGAAGAGACTCTCATCCAAAAATATATACTTTTTATATTGCTGGTACTCATATGGACTTGTACTTTGTATATAGCAATAATAATAATAATAGTGATGTGTAAAAAAATCCTTTTATGGTGTTATTTTTCACCTTTGTTTTAAAATTCCGTGCTTTTTTTTTTTTTAAAAAAGACTTTTTTTGTGTTCTCTTAAGGAGAGAGAGAAAGAAGAAAAATAAGGTCTTGCTATGAACAAGGTTTTGTTGCGTTGGTTTTTGGTCGATCGCTGTCAGATCACTAGAGAACGGAACATTGTGACTTCACGTCCAGATTCGTGCTTTTAAACCAGTATCAATGGCTGGGATATATTACTGGAACAAACCGATCCCATACATTGTGATTATTTTCACAGTGTTTTTTCTTGTTACAGTTACTCCATAAATGCATGACAGTTAAAAAAACAAAAATTAAAACAGATATTGGGACGAAAAAAAAAAGATTTTTAATATTTTTTTATTGTAAACACGATACAAGATGCAAACATTTAATTAAAAAAAAAATAAGAAAAACAAGTAGAAATAAGTGTTCTTAAATGTTTTTTTTAAAAGAATACAATTGTATATATTACAAAAACAAACAAGCAAAAACACACACACACACTAACAAACACGGTACGTAATTCGTGACTCGCTAACGGCGGTTATTATTTGAATCTTTCTTTACATCTCGGTCCTCGGTAAGCTGTTGCAGACGGGACACGGGAAGTTGGACAGCCCCTCGATGTCTCTGAACGCCTCGTCCACTATCCGGAGCGCACAGCGGCGGCAGAAGCTGTGACCGCACGCCAGCCTCCGGACCTTCCCGAGCAGGGGCCCCTCGCAGGCCGGGCAGGGGACCAGCAGACTCGGCTCGCCGGAGCCGCTCTTAGCGTTGTGCTCCAAACCGACTCCATTTTTAAAACAGATCTCCTCCCGAGCGGGTCTGTACATGTGAAACACACACACACACACAATTTACAGATGTGACAAACCGGGAATTACATAAATATTAAATAATTACTAAAAATGATATTACTAATTACTAAATTCAACATCTTAATTCCATGACAATGTCGTAGTATTATTATTATTATTATTATTATTATTATTATTATTATTATTATTATTATTATTATTATTATTATTATTATTATTATTATTATTATTATTATTATTATTAGCAGCAGTGTGGAGTAGTGGTTAGGGCTCTGGACTCTTGACAGGAGGGTCGTGGGTTCAATCCCAGGTGGGGGGGACACTGCTGCTGTACCCTTGAGCAAGGTACTTTACCTAGATTGCTCCAGTAAAAACCCAACTGTATAAATGGGGAATTGTATGTAAAAATAATGTGATATCTTGTAAGAATTGTAAGTCGCCCTGGATAAGGACGTCTGCTATGAAATAAATTAATAATAATAATAATAATAATAATCTTGTATTATATTTTCGCTGTTTTTGAAAGAATGGGTGAAATAAATTCGCTTGTGTATTGTCTCCCCCCATCTACAGTATTAATTAATACAGTAACAAAGCCGTACAGCTAATCAAACTCCTCCCTTAATTTCCCAGCCACAGGACAAATGGTCTATGAAATGGCATTTTTCTCTGCACCCGATTCCCAAAAGCGGGACATTATGAACTATGGAAGTTGGTTTAATCCTAAGAGAACGGCCGTGCGTTTTTTGGGGTAACACGGAATTGTTCGTGTTGTCGATACGTGCACGCGATGCGAGCGCCCCTCTGTGGACGACGTCATATTTTAAAACATGCATCACAGCTCGGAGGCGCAAAACAACAGAACCTGCTTACTGAATATGACGTGGATTCGATACGTCATCATCGTCATCGTCATCATCATCGTCATCATCATGATAATAATAATAGCGATAGACACGTTCATTTAAGCAAACGCGGCCTATGGTATTATTATTATTATTATTATTATTATTATTATTATTATTTTTATTATTATTATTATTATTATTATTATTATTTATTTCTTAGCAGGCGCCCTTATCCAGGGCGACTTATAATTGTTACACGATATCACATTATTTTTACATACAATTACATTATTATTATTATTATTATTATTATTATTATTATTATTATTATTACACATTATTTTTAGTTCCATGCAAGGTGAATCCACTTAGATAGTTTATCAAACCTCCATCCTTTCTGATAATCTCATCAATAAAATCGTTTAATATGGGTTATATTCGGTGTGAAAATACAATGGGTGCGTTCGTAAAACAACAGGCCGAACCAAATGTATTATTATTATTATTACTATTATTATTATTATTATTATTATTATAGTTAGGAACCAACTCCCCAGTAATGTTGTTGAAGCTGACACCCTGGGATCCTTCAAGAAGCTGCTTGATGAGATTCTGGGATCAATAAGCTACTAACAACCAAACGAGCAAGATGGGCTGAATGGGGCCTCCTCTCGTTTGGAAACTTTCTTATGTTCTTATGTTCTTATTACTGAGTCATTTAAGACGCTTTTATCCAAAGCGACTTGCAGAGACTAGGGGGGTGAACTCTGCATCATCATCAACTGCTGCTGCTGCTGCAGAGTCGCTTCCAACAGGAGCTCGTTTGTTTTACGTCTTGTTTGTCACAGATATATCTTAAAATATAATAAATGTAACGCACCTTTCTGTGGCATTGGCCGATGCAGAGGTTCTTTTACAGGCGATTGTCAACGCGGATAGGATCCTCCTACAAAACTGGTTGAGTGAGTTGTTTTTTCCGCAGACATGACGGCTGTGGGGAGAGTCGGCGCTGGGGTTGCGCGCTTCATCAAACACACCACGGCACATTTTTGGGGTGGGGAGGACGAGAACAATCTATTAAAATGAAAATTAATCGAAATATTAAAGCTTTTAAAACAAAACAAAACAAAGCTCGTTTGATTTATACACAATAATGAAAAAAAGCTTATAAAAAGAAATGATTCAGAAACACAGGACGAGGGTTTGGTTCCTCTTCGATACCACACAACATCAAACCGACGATACAAAATAAAACGACCCGGGCAAGCGGCAATTGTGACGTCATAAGAGACATGTCAATTAATGTAACCCGGCGGCGATGCGTCAACAAGAATTTCATTCTAGAAAAAAAACATTATTGAATTAATTATTTATACAAAATCCATTACCGGTAATGCATCCTTCTACCGCATAGCCGAAACACAGTAATCAAATAATAATAGACGCGTCCACTCAAAAACAGAAAATCTAACGTTACTGTTTTAAACATTTATAATCTAACAAAACAATTAATAATAATAATAATAATAATAATAATAATAATAATAATAATAATAATAATAATAATAAATACATAAAAAAACGTTTCAGACAGACAATATTCTTGCACGCAAATAATATGTTTATTTATCTATGTGTTTATTTTTTGACCTTACCATCGACTGTATTATTACAATTACGACTCCCAAATTAACAGCAGGTGTCGGCGTTTACGGGTGGTGTTGCCATCCTGAAATTGTTGTCGGGGAAAAAAAAAAAAAGTATGTTATTTTCTCAAAAATAATAATATGATCCGATCCAACGAGATGGAGTTTCATCCGGCGCCGGCGTGCGACTGCAGCCGTGTTCGCATTGCTGTAAGAAGTCACCCGGCCCTGCAGGTGGCGCTGTGCTCAGAGGCAGAAGGGTTTGGCGGGCGTGGCGATTTGTGGAGCGTTTCCTGCGGACGCCGCTGTGGCAGCACGCAGCTTTCAAAATGGCAGCGGGACCGATCTCGGAGCGAAACCAAGGTAACGATTTTAATAAACTAAACGAATGAAATGAACACCGGCGACCGGGGGAAGGAAACGAGGCAAACATTAAGCAGGGCGGCGAAGGAAACGTTTTTATTTGGAAGAAAGCGTAATTTTAGCACACAGAGGACGGTCGCCGTGTTGTTGGGTTGACGATAAGCTTTGTCGTGATGGTTTTGTTATATAGTCACTTTATTTTAGGGATTAGCCTGCTGTTCTCGTGTCTTATCCGAAAAAGAAAGTGCCTAAATCGAAACCAAAACACCCAGAAACCTTTTTAAATAAGTTTAACACGTCCCGATAACAGTACTAGGATACGAGGGGTCGTATTGGGAAGTGTTGGCTTAGCTAGTATTTGCATGGTGTCGAGAGGTTTTGGTTGAACTGAACTACAATAATAAGCCATTTTTCACATTTAAAGCGGTTTTCACAATAGAAGGGTTGTTTGAAAGGACATGTGATTTTATTGTTGGCTTAACGAGAGAACCCTCGTTTTTGTGAAAGTATTGAAGCGCTCAGCTTGGTATTTGTAAAGTCGGTTGCCGTTTGTTTTTAGCACGTTATATTAAAAGCCACGTTGAGAGTTTGTTCACATTAAGCGTTTAAAGATGTCACCTTTTATAAAGGAAGTCAAAAACGTGTGTGTTTATAAAGGACTCCCGTTTGTATAGGGGGGAACAAAATGGGGAGAGAATAAACTGTAGTAAATAAATAAATAAAAAGCGCTTATGAGTGTTTTTATTATTTAAAATGATCAGGAGTTTGAGCATGGTTAGAAACTCACACTAGCCCTGCTGCTGCTGCTGCACCCAGTCCTGGGGTTCAGAGCTCCCCTCAATGAAGTCTGTTATTATTAATATTGAAATGATCAGGGGCCAGGAGTTTGAGCAGGGTTAGAAACTCACACTAGCCCTGCTGCTGCTGCTGCTGCACCCAGTCCTGGGGTTCAGAGCTCCCCTCAATGAAGTCTAGTATTATTAATATTGAAATGATCAGGAGCCAGGAGTTTGAGCAGGGTTAGAAACTCACACTAGCCCTGCTGCTGCTGCTGCTGCTGCACCCAGTCCTGGGGTTCAGAGCTCCCCTCAATGAAGTCTATTATTATTATTATTGAAATGATCAGGAGCCAGGAGTTTGAGCAGGGTTACAAACTCACACTAGCCCTGCTGCTGCACCCAGTCCTGGGGTTCAGAGCTCCCCTCAATGAAGTCTGTTATTATTAATATTGAAATGATCAGGAGCCAGGAGTTTGAGCAGGGTTACAAACTCACACTAGCCCTGCTGCTGCTGCACCCAGTCCTGGGGTTCAGAGCTCCCCTCAATGAAGTCTAGTATTATTATTATTATTATTATTATTATTATTATTATTATTATTATTATTATTATTATTATTATTAATATTGAAATGATCAGGAGCCAGGAGTTTGAGCAGGGTTAGAAACTCACACTAGCCCTGCCTCTGCACCCAGTCCTGGGGTTCGGAGCTCCCCTCAATGAAGTCTAGTATTATTATTATTAATATTGAAATGATCAGGAGCCAGGAGTTTGAGCAGGGTTAGAAACTCACACTAGCCCTGCTGCTGCTGCACCCAGTCCTGGGGTTCAGAGCTCCCCTTGTTCAGGTGTATTATTGAAATGATCAGGCAGGTTTGCTCAGGGTCACACACACAGCGAGCCAGTGGCTGAGCCGGGATTTGAACCTGTAACCTCCTGGTTTCAAGCCCCTTTCTTTAACCACTAAACCCTTATGCTCGCAGTATGTGTTAAGTCTGATGCTGGCTGGCTGGCCTGTGGATTAGTTTACACTAATTACTGTTTTTATTTGATCTGTTCAGATGCCACGGTGTACGTGGGAGGTCTGGATGAGAAAGTGTCCGAGCCGTTGCTATGGGAACTGTTCCTACAGGCAGGCCCGGTGGTCAACACGCACATGCCCAAAGACAGAGTGACCGGGCAGCATCAAGGTAAGCCTGCTTCAGCGGGGCTCAGCAAAGCTGACCGGACGAACGTTTAATACTTCATATTGTATTCTAGTAGTGTTATTATTATACATAGCATCCTAGTTCATATTGTATTCTAGTAGTGTTATTATTATACATAGCATCCTAGTTCATATTGTATTCTAGTAGTGTTATTATTATACAGAGCATCCTAGTTCATATTGTATTCTAGTAGTGTTATTATTATACATAGCATCCTAGTTCATATTGTATTCTAGTAGTGTTATTATTATACATAGCATCCTAGTTCATATTGTATTCTAGCAGTGTTATTATTATACATAGCATCCTAGTTCATATTGGATTCTAGTAGTGTTATTGTTATACACAGCATCCTAGTTCATATTGTATTCTAGTAGTGTTATTATTATACATAGCATCCTAGTTCAGATTGTATTCTAGTAGTGTTATTATTATACATAGCATCCTAGTTCAGATTGTATTCTAGTAGTGTTGTTATTATACATAGCATCCTGGTTCATATTGTATTCTAGTAGTGTTATTATTATACATAGCATCCTAGTTCATATTGTATTCTAGTAGTGTTATTATTATACATAGCATCCTAGTTCATATTGTATTCTAGTAGTGTTATTATTATACATAGCATCCTAGTTCATATTGTATTCTAGTAGTGTTATTATTATACACAGCATCCTAGTTCATATTGTATTCTAGTAGTGTTATTATTATACATAGCATCCTAGTTCATATTGTATTCTAGTAGTGTTATTATTATACATAGCATCCTAGTTCATATTGTATTCTAGTAGTGTTATTATTATACATAGCATCCTAGTTCATATTGTATTCTAGTAGTGTTGTTATTATTATACAGAGCATCCTGGTTCATGTTGTATTTGTTATTATTCTCGTCTCCCAGGTTACGGCTTCGTGGAGTTCCTCAGCGAGGAGGACGCTGACTACGCCATCAAAATCATGAACATGATCAAGCTGTACGGGAAGCCCATCCGCGTCAACAAGGCGTCGGCCCACAACAAGAACCTGGATGTGGGGGCCAACATCTTCATCGGCAACCTGGACCCCGAGATCGACGAGAAGCTGCTCTACGACACCTTCAGCGCTTTCGGGGTCATCCTCCAGACCCCCAAGATCATGCGGGACCCCGACACGGGCAACTCGAAAGGGTACGCCTTCATCAACTACGCCAGCTTCGACGCCTCCGACGCGGCCATCGAGGCCATGAACGGGCAGTACCTGTGTAACCGGCCCATCACCGTGTCCTACGCTTTCAAGAAGGACTCCAAGGGGGAGCGGCACGGCTCCGCAGCGGAGAGGCTGCTGGCCGCCCAGAACCCTCTCTCCCAGGCCGACCGGCCTCACCAGCTGTTCGCCGACGCCCCCCCTTCCCTCTCCGCCCCCTCGCCCGTCATCACCGCCATGGGGCCCGGCATGCCGCCTCCAGGTTAGTCCCCTGTCCCGTCCCCGCCTGCTTTTTTAATCCTTGTTGGGGAGGGGTTTGGTAATGCAGGCGGCTTAGAGATTTTAACTAGTTGCAAGCACAGGGATGGGAATGAGACTCCTATTGCACAGCAGTGTGATCCAGTCCAGGTTTTACTGCTACCAGCTTGATCAGCCCCCAGTGTGTCTAGCTAACAAGCTGAGGTGTGTCTGATTATTAAACTCACAGTGAAACCAGGACTGGATCACACTGCTGTGCAGCGGGAGTCTGATTCCCATCCCTGAAACACGTTAACACATATAAAACAAATGAGATATATAATAAATATTATATCTAACTATTTACATTTATTACAAATATCAATGTCTTTCTGTCTCATCTCTGTCTTTCGTATGTCTGTCTCTCTCTTTCTCTGTCTCTCACTGTGTGTCTCTCTATCTCTGTCTTTCTCTCTCTGCCTGGCTCGCTCTCTCTGTCTCTCTCTTTCTCTGTCTCTCACTGTGTGTCTCTCTCTCTGTCTCTCACTGTGTGTCTCTCTCTCTGGCTCTCTTTCTCTGTCTGGCTCTCTCTCTTTCTCTGTCTGTCTCTTTCTCTCTCTTTCTCTGTCTGTCTGGCTCTCTCTCTGTCTCTCTTGCTCTCTGACTCCCTCACTCTCTCTGTCTCTGGTTTTATTACACTTTCTGCTTTAGTCCATTAAGTGAATCTAAACAACAGAAAGAACACATGCAGTCCACTGAGCCGCTTTGAGCTGTGTGACATCATCGTCTGTGAGGGGGCGGAGCTTTAACCCATGACGTGCCGTTGTCCTCGTTCACAGGCATGCCCCCTCCCGGCGCGTTCCCTCCCCCGGGCCCCCCTCCCGGCTCCATGCCCCCCGGGATGATGCCCGGGATGCACCCTCATTCGATGCCCCCCTCTTCTGGAGTCCAGGGACCCCCGACAGGAGGAGGACCAGGCTCGGGACCCCCCCCTGGACCGCCCCCCTTCCCCCACGGAGCCATGCACCCAGGTCAGAGAGCTCCACCTGTTCTGTTAGCACGCGTGTGCAATCAAACTGTTACAGATAGAGACGAATACAAAAAAAACAGATTATATATGCATGTGTATTTAAATACAGCACAGTGTAACAATGCACAGTGAAAGCATAGTAAGGCTTGGCTAAAACGTTTGCATCACTATAGAATGAACTTACCTAGCTTCATAGAGTCCAATGAAAGCTGCTGAATAATGTTCCCTTGTTAACATATTGAATTCCACACCCTCTATATAGAATGAACTCCCTCAGCTTCATAGAGTCCAGTGAAAGCTGCTGAATAATGTTCCCTTGTTAACATATTGAATTCCACACCCTCTATATAGAATGAACTCCCTCAGCTTCATAGAGTCCAATGGAAGCTGCTGAATAATGTTCCCTTGTTAACATATTGAATTCCACCCCCTCTATATAGAATGAACTCCCTCAGCTTCATAGAGTCCAATGAAAGCTGCTGAATAATGTTCCCTTGTTAACATATTGAATTCCACCCCCTCTATATAGAATGAACTCCCTCAGCTTCATAGAGTCCAATGAAAGCTGCTGAATAATGTTCCCTTGTTAACATATTGAATAGTTTTCCATATACTTGACATTAAAAAATGTGACATTTCAAAATCTAACATGAAATACTGTACTGCTGTGAAGACTTCCTTCTAGTAGACTTTTTTTTTTTGCAATATCATTTTGTAGTTTCTTTGATTGCATGATGTTAAATAAAATATCTAAATTATGTTCAAAAAAATAAAATAATAATAATAATAATAATAATAATAATAATAATGGGCTCAGTCCTAAAATTCTGACTCAAAACTTTTGGCTGTGGTAAACGCGTGGTGGGTTCTTAAATTTTGTATTTATTTTTTTTTAAATGCAGCCGTGGTCCAGATGCTGCGGGTGAAGGGACCGTGAATGACTGAACCTCTTTTCTCTCCTGATTTTAAGGAATGCCTCAGATGCAGATGCACCCCCCTGGCCCCCCAGGAATGGTGCCCCCTCCCCCTGGATCCGGAGGCCAGGCTCAGCACCACCCCCACCCGCCGGGCATGCACCCCCCCGGACCCCCACACATGGGCATGCACCCCCGAGGGCCCTTCGGACCACACATGGGTAAGTGGCACCCCCTCTCTGATGTGAATTCGGTTGGGTCAACTCGGATCCTGGAGGAGGGGGGCCGCGGTGTCTCCTGGCTTTCGTTCCACCCCCCTCCCACCCCCGGAGCTCTCAGTTACTTAACTGGTCAAATTATTTGATTCATTGGGACAAATTTAACCACTTCTCTCCAGACCTTAATGTATCATAAGTAGTAGCGCACTTTGATTAAACTGTGTTTTTGAAGTCAACTGTTTAAAGGAAAAAATATATATATATTAAACCTGTCCAATTGAACAAATAGAGATCAATAATGTAATCGAGAGCTAGGGTTGGAATGAAAACCAGGAGACCCCCCCGTGCATCCCTGGAGGACTGGAGTTCCTTTTTAAAATCCATTCCCTTTGTCCCTGTTTCATCAAATCCAACGCATCGTCAGTGATCAGAATTGAGATTTGCAGTATTGTGTTAAAATTAGCTTCTCGCAGTGGCAGCAAGTTTCAGTTGTTAGGCAACAGAATTGAACAATCGCAGCAATACTGTCTCTAAAACAGGGTTTCCCAACCCCCGGTCCAGGGGGAGCCCCTGTTTCTGCTGGTTTTCATTGCAACTGAGCTCTCAAATTAACCAGACCCTTCATTTAATAATAATTTGCTAAATTAGACCTTTTTTTTTCAGTTCTCAGCTCTTTGCGATTTCAAGTCAGCTGTAACCTTTTTCAGGAGCTGAAAAAAAAACATGAAAAAGGTTCTAATTAAGCAAATGATCATTTCAATTAAGGATCTAGCTAGTTCGTAATTTGAGAGCTTGGTTGGAATGAAAACCAGCAGGGGGGGGGGGGGTCCCCAGGACCGGGGGGGTCTCCAGGACCGGGGTTTGAGGTAACCGCTGCTGTGAAACATCAATACCTCCCAATCCTTGCAGAGTAGGCTTCTTGTGTCTTCATATTCATGACTGCTGTGCTATTTCAGTTGCACCAGGTCTTTCCTGTCATGCCTTCATCACACATGCAGGTTTTGATTAACCCTTTTGTTTCCCTCCCCCTCTACAGGTCACCCAGGCCCGATGCAACACCCAGGGATGAGAGGCCCCCCACCTCCCATGCCCCCCCCAGGCTACGGGGGCCCTCGGCCCCCTCACTTCGGCTACCAGAGAGGACCGCCCATGCCCCCCCGACCCAACAACCGGCCCCCGGGCCCCCCAAGAGGACCCCCGCCCCAGTGAACCCCGGACTGTCGCCCCCTCAACCCGATCTTTTTAATGATTCGTCTGCTTTTCTGTTCATCCCTCCTTTTCTTTTGTTTTACTCGGCCGCGGCTGGGAGGGATTCGCGGATTGTTTGTAGGAATGCGGCTTTTTTTTCTTGTACAGACCAAGCGAGCGCACGTACATTATGGGATGGATGGATGTGTGTGTTGTCAAGGAATAAAACTTTTAATACAGTGTAGACTTGGATGAGTCTCTGAGTTTGTGGGTTGTGGTTTGGGGGGGGGGGGGGGGGTCGTCCCTGCATTGTAATGCTCTGTGTGGGGGGGGGTCCCTGCATTGTAATGCTCTGATGGGGGTGGTGAGGGGGGGGGGGGGGGGGGGGGTCCCTACTTTGTGTTGCTTTCAACACCGCAGGATTCTTGCTGAGATTTTTCCTAGTTTTTTTAATTTATTTGTTTTGTTCAGATTTGGTATAAGTTCCAGCAGACGAGGTCGACGACGTTTTAAAAAAACACCTTTTTTTTTTTTTCATGTCTCGCCTTGTCACCGTTTAGTTCAACTTTAATTTTTGTTGAAGAAATTTATAAGTATCATTTTTGTGAACCTGCATGCCTTTTTTATTTTTTATTTGTGCTTCTTTTGATCTGGCTTCCATTGAGAGAGTTGTGGCAGGTGGGTACCCCTCCCATCTCCTGCACACAACAACCCTGATTTCAGACGTGTCTGATTTATTAAACTCCTAGTGAAACCAGGACTGGATCACACTGCTGTGCAGCGGGAGTCTCTTTCCCATCCCTGTAGATCAGGGGTGGGCAATTCCGGTCCTGGAGGGCCGGTGTCCCTCCTGGCTTTTGTTCCAACTGTGTTCTAAATTACTTAATTAGACCAATAATTGTTCCAATTAAGTAATTTAGGGCAAAGTTGGAACAAAAGCCAGGAGGGACACCGGCCCTCCAGGACCGGAATTGCCCACCCCTGCTGTAGATAGACAGTCGTTGGTTGAAGGAGGTTTTTAGCTGATTTTTATAGAGAAGACAGCGACAGGATGTTGGTCCTAATAATGTTCAGGCAGTGTTGTTTCCGATGGCGATTAATTTTTTCTCTCTCTACGAAAATTGTTTTTTTTTTTTTCTTTAAGGTACACAAGAGGTTTAAACGATTAACAAATCACACTGCCCTGCCTGTCAAAATCCTTCGCACCTCTAAAGCTCCAGGGCGACATTTTCAACCTGACTTTGAAAAAGATAACACCAGCCGCCTTTTTAAAAAAAACAGGGTGTCCAATCCATCTGCTAGAAAAGCCTCGGCCGTGTTCTTCAGGGCACACACCGCGTTGGCGCTGAACGCTGTTCACCGAGCAGGCTAGGGGTGTTAATCTATGCAGAGAGAGTCACGCTGCTGCAGAGGGGTGATAATTGGAACACAGCGGTGTGTGTTGCGTCGACACCTAGAGACTGCCGCGGGTTCATCTGAGCTAATCTTTTGAGTTTGGACGAATGCAGTGGGGGGAGGTCCCAAAGCTGTGCCCTTTCACTCCTGGTCTTTGTTCCAAATCTGTAAATCTTTTAATTGAACCAGTTAATTAAACCTCCATCCATCCAGACCCTGAAGTAGTTTGTTGAGGAGGCTGTGTGGTCCACTGGTTAAAGTCCAGGGCTTGTAACCAGGAGGTCACGGGTTCAAATCCCACCTCAGCCACTGACTCATTGTGTGACCCTGAGCAAGTCACTTCACCTCCTTGTGCTCCGTCCTGCGGGTGAGACGTAAAACAAACGAACAAATTGGAAGTGACTCTGCAGGAGCAGCAGCAGCAGCAGTTGTTGATGATGCAGAGTTCACCCCCCCCCCTAGTCTCTGTAAGCCACTTTGGATAAAAGCGCCTGTTAAAGTGACTAATTAATAATAATAATGATAATTGTGTGAGGTGCACTTTAAGGGAGATGGCAACTGACTGATTTACTAAGGAGATAAGAGAGCGGTCCGAAGCGTGCAGTGACTGGCTGTGGAAGACCATGGCTGCAGAGGAGGTTGAAATCCATCCAACGTACTTGAATGAGCGCCACCCTTGGACTACCAGACCTCATGTCTTAAAAAAAAAAAAATAAATAGTTGGGGCATGTACACCAACTGGACTGTCAACAGTTACCAAAAAAAATGCGGGAGGAAAAACGTCATTGAAAAGACGGGGCCAGCTAAACTAAATGCACATTGAAAAAAAAATGAAGAGTGCTCACATATATCGATTAAAGATCAAGATGCTGGCATACAGGTTTTTATAGGAGGCTGTGTGGTCCAGTGGTTAAAGAAAAGGGCTTGTAACCAGGAGGTCCCCGGTTCAAATCCCACCTCAGCCACTGACTCACTGTGTGACCCTGAAGCAAGTCACTTCACCTCCTTGTGCTCCGTCTTTCGGGTGAGATGTAATTGTAAGTGACTCTGCAGCTGATGCATAGTTCACACACCCTAGTCTGCTAAATAAACTAATAATAATAATAATAATAATAACGTGCACCGTTTAATAATTGCCCTTCCCCATTCGCAATTGTTTTGCACAGCAGCTGCAAACGGATGAAACTAAATGTGCAAAAAACCATGTTGCAACAAATACGTCGAATATACTACTAGTGCACAAGCTGAGGGGGAGATAAAAACCAGGATAGGCGTTAACACGCGCCCCCCATCCCCAACTCCAGCCCAAACGCCCCTTTCCCTGCTCGCTCAGTGGCGCGTCCCCCGGTGCCGTGTGAGAGAGAGAGAGAGAGAGAGGCGAGAGGGAGAGCCGTGCTGAATTATATTCTGGTACCCAGAGCATCTTTTGTTTTTCACAGTCGCCTTGGTGAAGCGTTCATTATCTTCCGTAAAAAAAAAAAAAAAGACAACCGGCATTTTTCGGCTCCTTCTCTCACTCAGTCGCCGTCTCGGTATCTGACGCACGGATTCGACAGAAACGACGCACGAGAAACTTATCAAGGTAAAACCCAAAAATATATATTATATTATAAACGAGGAAAGCAAAGATGAATTGAAAGTCCAATTGTTTAATGCGATAAACATATATATATATATATATATATATATATATATATATATATATATATATATATATATAATTCTAGTTCATGTAGCCATTTTGTACAGCTAAATCGTTGCTGTTTTTTTTATTTATTTTTAAATTTATTAAAATGCATTTAATGTAACAACGATATATATATAAACGTTTCCCTTTTTGCAGAACGATGTGCTTACACTTTTCCATTATTATTATTATTATTATTATTATTATTATTATTAATATTATTATTATTATTATTATTATTTTAATCCTATTTGAATAAATGAATAAATAAAAAGATTGCAGGCAGCTTGCATGAATATTTTATTTCACTGGCGTTTAACCGCGTTAGCATCTGCGGGGAATGATGATTCAAACGGAATTATACGTTATCATATTTATAATCGGCAGGTGAGCCCGTCTCTCCTGCGTAGTAGATGTTATTTGTCAGACTGGAGCTATTTATAGCTTCTGCATTGACGAAAAATATGTATTTTTGAATATGTATTTTTGAATATGTATTTTTCCATAAACCCAATGGAAAATGATATCTTCTTGAATCGCTCTTCGGAGTACACGCCGCTCCGGTTCGCTGCGGTATTTCTGTTCACGGGAAGGCAATTCTGCACATGCTTTTTATATTGTAAGCGTGAAGCGTTTTTATTTTTAAATGGCTTGTCGTTGTACGGTGTGGGTGGGTGGAGGTCGGATGTGTCGATTGAACGTGTAAAATAGGATATGCGCTCTGCGTGTTCATTCATTCATTCATTCATTCATTCATTCGTATGGCAGCACTGTGACCTTGTCTATAGAATAATGGATACCCGCTCCGGCTCTGCGGTGTCGTGTGGAGCGTTCTGGAGAGGAAAAAAAACACAATGCCAACCAAAAGACATCGCGACGTGATTATATAGAGAGAGATAGATAGATATTTACTTAACAATTTTTTTTCAACGGGACTAAATGACCTTGCGCGAAGCGACACACACACACACACACACAAACACAGAGACTGTGTTTATCCTGCGTTATTATAAAGACGCGGTTATTGATACAATAATACCGAAGTGTGTGTGTGTGTGTGTGTGTGTGTGTGTGTGTGTGTGTGTGTGTTTCCCCCCCCATTCTTTTCCGCTCCAGTGACCTTGCCTTCTGCAAACAAGACACGCATCCTCCTGTGACACACAACTGTGATGAGGAGAGGATTGCGGGTTACAATCCGGCTGTATTATTATTTTTATTATTATTTGATCATTTAACACGCTTTTATCCAAAGCGACTTACAGAGACTAAGGGGGTGAACTATGCATAATCATCAACTGCTGCTGCTGCTGCTGCAGAGTCGCTTCCAATAGGACCTCGTTTGTTTTTCCTCTCATCTGTATTCTACAGTATTTTTGCAACGTTCCTACAATGATCGCCAGTGTATATAAACCCAATAGCTTCTTTACAAACGTTACATTTTTTTTCATATGGATTGATAGACAGATAGATAGCTGTACAGATGGATGGATAGATAGATAGATAGATAGATAGATAGATAGACAGACAGACAGACAGACAGACAGACAGACAGATAGACAGACAGACAGACAGATTCCCGGTTTGGGATTTCTGTTTTCCTGTGAGTTTAATGATTCAATTCCCCCCTCCCCCCTCCCCGAATCGTGGATACTCATGCACACTGTTGTGTTTTTTTTTTTTTTTTTTTGAGCTGCCTTCAGTGCTGGAGACATTCTTCAGCAAAGCGTGAGGGGCAGTGATGCAGAGAGAGAGAGAGAGAGAGAGAGAGAGCTGTCCATGACTCACTCCCCTTAAAGGAACGCTAACCCTGCCTTTAAAAATCCAATCTCATTGGCACTGTCAGCTTGTTGGTTATTTTGAAATATTTTTTATCGCGTTTTTAAATAACATCCTGTCCGTGCAACCCTTATAATACAACCCCGTTCTCAAATATATAACTTGAGCATTCACACTGCCACGTGCACATCTAAACCCACAAACCCACAAACCAGTACCACTGGAAATCAGACTCCTATTGCACAGCAGTGTCACCCAGTCCAGGTTTTACTACCAGCTTGATCAGCCCCAGTGTGTCTAGCTAACAAGCTCAGGTGTGTCTGATTATTAAACTCACAGTTAAACCAGAACTGGATCACACTGCTGTGCAGCGGGAGTCTGATTCCCATCCCTGTAGATAGATAGATAGATAGTTGGTTGAAGGAGGTTTTTATCTGATTTTAGTGAGAAGTCAGCTACAGTATATTGGTGGTATAAGTGGGATATTTAGACAGAGATCAGGGATGGGAATAAGACTCCTATTGCACAGCAGTGTCACCCTGTCCAGGTTTCACTACTATAAACTTCGTCCCAGTGCCTAGGTAAATGCACCTCGAAATGCCAAATCAGTTCCCTAATAAAGTGGCCGGGCTTTGCATAGCTGATCTGCAGCCTCCCCGAAATCACGTGGCTGCTGCTGTCCCGCATATCACTGGCTGCTTCGTGCTGAAATCTGGCAGCGGTGTAAGGATCAGGCTGTTACGAGTTATTATAATAAGATCATCTGCTGTGAGCTAATGGTGCAATCTGGTTCTTTTTGTTTTGTTTTTTTAAGTACAGCTCTGGCCAAAAGTTTTGCATCATGTAGAATATCAGGAGGTTTGCGTTCGACTTTGTGAAGCGAAACGAGTTCATTCTATAGGGTGATGCAAAGACTTTTGACCAGAGCTGTACATGACCATGTACAGTATTAGCTGCGTCCCCCCATCTGTCCTGCAAACTGCCTTAACCCTATCAAAGTCCAAGCCGCTGGGTTGATTTGAAATCAGAAGGCAACTGTCTGCCTTGATTTCCAGGTTTAATCCCATTGCTCAATGCATGCTTCTGGATTAGAGCGATAAGACCAGCACTTGTCTCCTCACACACACACACACACACACACACACACACACACACACAGCTGAAAGCTTATCAGCGGTTTCTGATTGCGGAGTACAGGTGGTAAATAAATAAAAAATAAATGGGACTCTCGTCATCTGGAAGCAGTTTGGGAGGGGAAAATAACGTGACACTGCAGAATTGCTTCTGTATCTTTCCAGATAGATTAGAGCACAGAGTCTGGCAACTGCTGTCTGTCTCTGTCTGTCTATACATCAGAATGTCGGTCTGTCTGTCTGTCTATGTCGGAATTTCCGTTTGTCTGTCTGTCTGTCTGATGGTATAGACGTCTCTGTGTGTCTGTCTGTCTGTCTGTCTGTACATTAGAATGTCGGTCTCTCTCTCTCTGTCTCTGTCTGTCTGTGTGTCTGTCTGTATATCAGAATGTCAGTCTTTCTTTGTCTGTCTGTCTGTCTGTACATCAGAATGTCGGTCTCTCTCTCTGTCTGTCTGTACATCAGAATGTCGGTCTCTCTGTCGGAATAGACGTCTCTGCCTGTCTGTTCATTAAGGGTTCCGAGGTTGCTCTTTATTCTATGCATATGTAACATAGGGCTAGTGTCTTTACAGTGGCTCCAGCGCCATCTAGTGCACAGCTAGGGTATTACCAGCAACACAAAAGGAAACTTGATCCAAAGTAGATGGACGGTCTGTAACGTTAACTAACCAGAAATAAACTCAGACGGGTATTATGGTCTGTTTTATTTCTTCTTGGTTTTAGAATTGTATTTGAGCGTTATTTCTTATCTGAGAATCTCTCCCCAGTGTCAGTATACCTTGACTGTTATTAACGAGTCATTTAGCAAACGTTTTTATTCAAAGCGACTTAAAGAGACCAGGGGGGTGAACTATGCATCATCAACAACTGCTGCTGCTGCAGAGTCACTTCCAATAGGAGCTTGTTTGTTTTATGTCTCATCCGAAGGACGGAGCACAAGGAGGTTCAGTGACTTGCTCAGGGTCACACACACACACACACACATACACACAGGGAGTCAGTGGCTGAGCCAGGATTTGAACCTCCTGGTATCAAGCCCCCTTTCTCTGACCATTGGACCAGCAAACCTCCTATACTGCAGTTTGTTGACGTTTCAGTGCGGCTGCTTCTAACTGTAAATAATATATTTCTCTTCAGCAGTCTGGAGAGACCACATCAGCTTCTTTATTGAGTGGAGAGAATCCTCAGTTCTGTTATTGACAGGATTTCAGAATATATGGCTTGGAGTCAGGAGATCGTTGCTAGGGAAAGCCTATGCTCTGGCGGTTGCTAAGGAAGGCCCGCACTGCCCTGGTTGTTGCTAAGGGAGGCCTGTGAGGTCCTTACCTGCTTTTACAGACTGGTTTGTAAGAAAGGTTTGTTTAGTTCTTTGAATGTTTAGCTTTTGGGGCTTCGAACCTCTGTAGTTAAGGCAGCACTTGTGTAATAATGTGTATTATTTTGTTGAAAAATATAAAAGAGAACGGGGAAGTCTTTCTATTTTTAAAAGACTTTGACCAGTAGTATTATTTTTTTATCACACCGTTGACTTGAAGCGTGTGCGTGACACAGAACAGCTTGTGCAACAATGCAATAAAACCAAAATAGATCTTCTGTAACGAGACACACGCCTTCATAATCCCCGTTGAGCTATCCAGCATTTCATCTCTAGTAAACCCTTCACCACTTACTGGGACAGATATTGCACAGCTGGGAACGCTAGGCTGTCGAAGAAAACACTCCACAGTCACATTAAACGCTCTGAGATATCTTTCATTTTCTTAGGGCACGTTAACGCGGGAGATGAAATGCCAATAAAAATAGTTTGCACGTTTTTTTTCCCGCCAGCTCGTTTGCCTCTGATTTATTCCATCGGAGTTTAGGAGGCGTTTTGTAGCTGTTGCTCGCTGCAGAAATTCAAATCCAGTGCAGCAGACTTCAACTGACTCTTAGTCTGCAGATTCCAGGGAGGTTCCATTCAAAAAGCATCCTGTGTATTTAATCTAGTGCTTGTGAAACGGTGCCTGCTTTATATCTGTACTGCAGTCAATGACGACTGTACAAAAAGATGCATCTGCATGGCAGCTTTGTAGTCTAGCTTTCTCTTTCCCTCTGGCTAAAGTTTTTGCATCATCACCCTATAGAATGAACTGGTTTTGCTTCACAGAGTCCAATGAAAGCTGCTGAATAATGTTCCCTTGTTAACATATTGAATTCCACACCCTCTATATAGAATGAACTCCCTCAGCTTCATAGAGTCCAATGAAAGCTGCTGAATAATGTTCCCTTGTTAACATATTGAATTCCACCCCCTCTATATAGAATGAACTCCCTCAGCTTCATAGAGTCCAATGAAAGCTGCTGAATAATGTTCTCTTGTTAACATATTGAATTCCACCCCCTCTATATAGAATGAACTCCCTCAGCTTCATAGAGTCCAATGATAGCTGCTGAATAATGTTCTCTTGTTAACATATTGAATTCCACCCCCTCTATATAGAATGAACTCCCTCAGCTTCATAGAGTCCAATGATAGCTGTTGAATAATGTTCCCTTGTTAACATATTGAATTCCACCCCCTCTATATAGAATGAACTCCCTCAGCTTCATAGAGTCCAATGAAAGCTGCTGAATAATGTTCCCTTGTTAACATATTGAATTCCACCCCCTCTATATAGAATGAACTCCCTCAGCTTCATAGAGTCCAATGAAAGCTGCTGAATAATGTTCCCTTGTTAACATATTGCACGCTTCATCAAGAAGTCTTTCCTTTTTTCCCCTTTCAGGAGCTGTCCAGGCCCAGCCGGTGCTGAATCAAGCTGTTGGACTCGATCAAAGAAAGCCAGACGGCTAGTCAAGCATAATCGCACAGCCCTCCCCTTTTCTAACAGAGGAGCGATCCTGGGTGCTGAGGTCCCTTCGGGAGCTGTCTTTCACTCCAGGTGCTGAACACCGCCGTCCATGCCTTTGGAGTTTCTAGGCAAGCCAGGAAAAGTTTTGTAACTTACTTAAGAAAAAAATGGATGACGGCTACAGGGACCGGACGGCTTTCATCCGGGGAGCCAAAGACATCGCCAAGGAGGTGAAGCGGCATGCGGCCAAGAAAGTGGGGCGAAGCGTGGACAAGGTGCAGGACGAATACACGAGGCGCTCCTACACCCGTTTCGAGCAGGACGACGATGACGATGACGACTACCCCGCCTCGCGGGACGGCTACTACCAGGACGCGGCCGCCGACGACAAGGAAGGGGGTGGCGGGGGGGCCTCCAGCGACGACACCGAGGGCCACGACGAAGACGACGAGATCTACGAAGGGGAGTATCAAGGGATCCCCAAGGCCAAGGCGGACGGGCTGAGCAAGGGGGCCGGAGCTGGGGGAGCGGACGGACAGCCAGCCGGAGCCCCCGGCTACCGCGACCTCGCCGCCCAGGCGGCGGAGCGACGGAAGGACCAGGAGGAGCTGGCGGAGCAGTACGAGGCCATCCTGCAGGAGTGCGGCCACGGCCGCTTCCAGTGGACCCTCTACTTCGTGCTGGGGCTGGCGCTCATGGCCGACGGCGTGGAGATCTTCGTGGTGGGTTTCGTGCTGCCCAGCGCCGAGAAGGACATGTGTCTGTCCGATTCCAACAAGGGCATGCTGGGTAAGTGCTTGACGACCCATTTTATTATTATTATTATTATTATTATTATTATTATTATTATTATTATTATTATTATTATTATTTATTTCTTAGCAGACACCCTTATCCAGGGCGACTTACAATTGTTACAAGATATCACATCATTTTTTACATACAATTATCCATTTATACCATTTTACTGGAGCAATCTAGGTAAAGTACCTTGCTCAAGGGTACAGCAGCAGTGTCCCCCACCTGGGATTGAACCCACGACACTCCGGTCAAGAGTCCAGAGCCCCTAACCACTACTCCACACTGCTGCCCATTTACAGAAATGCTATTGAGTTTACCCCCAGTCACAACACAAGCAGTAAGTAAATGACACTTCACGAAGGGCGTGTTTGTTCGCTGATAGACTTGCACACAGCCCCGGTTCACTGAGTTCGGTACACTGGAGGCAGTTATAAAGGACGTTTGCCTGTCTGACTTGCAACTTTTTTCTAATTCAGTGGTTTTCTCGATCACGGCTGCTGTTTGGTCGATTTTTCTGCAGGTTTTCCTTCCATCTGACCTCTCAATCACTTAACCCTTAATTGAACTAATTAATTTGCTTGATTAGACCCCCCCTTTTTTTTTTAATCGTTCTCAGCTCCTAAAAAATTGCCTGTTTTCAAGTCACAGAAAAAAGTTAAGAGTTCACTTGAAATCTGCAACTGTTTAAGAGCTGAGAACAATTAAAAAGGGTCTAATTAAGCTAATTATGTTCAGTAATTGAGAGCTCAGTTGGAAGACCACAGGGATCCCCAGGACCAGGGTTCAGAAGACTCTGTGCTATAGCTACTTATTAATTCAAGGCCTCCCAATTGCTTCTGTTAACGTGGAGTTTTCTCCTCGTAAAACAACAGCTGTTGATAAAGACTTGGGGAGGGGAGGGGGGGGGGGGGAACGCTATGAAAATACAGACCTTCGTCTTGGGTAAGACTGTGCAAAATCTCTGTCCTTGCATGGATTGTTTCGTACCCCGATTTCAAACCGGATGTTTTGGAGCCTCTCCAAGCCGTTTTTACGAGTTCTGGATTTCGATCCCTCTCTGCTTCAGCTCAGCAGTTATCTTCCAAACAGATCGATTGTCGCTCTGTGTTTGTTTTCCAAAGCTGCCGTGACCCTACAGCGCGTGAAATTTGACTCCAGCACCGCACAGCCTGAACCCCACCTTCTAAACAAAACCTTTCGCATCGCTACAAAGATTGACCGACGCTATCATTGAACCAGCTAGTCGGATCTGTGCATGTTTTAAAAGCGTACCGTTTTAATTAGGCTTGGTGATCCAGCGGTTAAAGACCCTGAGCAAGTCACTTCACCTCCTTGTGCTCCGTCCTTCGGATGAGATGCAAAACAAACGAGCTCCTATTGGAAGTGACTCTGCAGCAGCAGCAGCAGCAGTTGTTGGTGATGCATAGTTCTCCCCCTAGTCTCTGTAAGTCGCTTTGGATAAAAGCATCTGCTGAATGACTCATTAATAATAATAATGAAAACCACACTAGCATTCAATTACATTCCATTTTAATGTTTGGCTCTTCCTAAATCTCCATGAGTCTGTCGCTTATCACTGGAATGTAATTTAAACAAATTGTGGATTTTTTTAAAGTGATACAGAATGCCTGTTAATGATTCATGGTGTTCAGTTGAACAAGCCCAATCACACTGAAGCTGAAGGGAACACGAAGCCACCGCTCTGAGGCTTGGAGCTTCAGGTTTCAGGAGACTGTAGGTTTCAGGGCGCTGCACGGCACACCAGGCAGGGAGACTTGGGGGGGTTTGATACAGCAAACCTCAAACTAGGTCTCCCAGGGGTCTCCTGGAACCAGCTTTCAAGATCCTGAGGAAGTGGCTTCATGTTCAACTCGGCTTTAAAGACAATTACAAGTAATGCAGGGAGGAGAAGCTACTGTACTAACTACTAAATTAGAGCTGCCTCTGAGAGGGATTGCCTTCTCTAATCTATTCAAGGTTATTCTTCAGCCTGGCGTTTCTTTAATGAGAAGCTGTCAATGCAGAGCTAGGCTGGAGTTTATACTGCAAGACGCCTCATTCATCACAGCGACGCATCGAGCCAAATTATTTACCATTTCATGTTTTAATTCATTTTTAAATCTCTGTGAATTGCTCACATTATTTAACATGAAAATGGTTTGTCTTTCTTGGTAGTTTCCGTTTTTCCAATACGCTTCACTCAGATGACTTGCGTTCTGGGTCTTGCAGTTTTCTAGAAAGCGCTGCTCTTAGTTATAGTAATATATGACCACAAGCGACCTTCAGTTGTGTGCAAATGTGTCGGAACACCTCCAGATGTGTCACTGATATCCTTTATACACCTGCCTGCATGGAAACAATGTCGTATTGATAATGTCGACCCAGGGGACTTTGATCTGAAAAAAGAAACAAGGACCAGGGGTCACAAATGGAGATTAGATAAAAGGGGCATTCAGAACAGAAAATAGGAGGCACTTTTTGTACACAGAGAATCGTGAGGGTCTGGAACCAACTCCCCAGTAATGTTGTTGAAGCTGACACCATGGGATCCTTCAATAAGCTGCTTGATGAGATTCTGGGATCAATAAGCTACTAACAACCAAACAAGCAAGATGGGCTCGGGGTGTGAGAATTTCAATTATCTGGCTCTGTGTTTTCCCAGATGCTCAGTTTCCAGGGGTTTGATTTCATACGCACGGCAAATCAGAACTACAGAAGCAACGGGGTGTTCTGATAACTACTTTGCACACGGCTGCAGGTCACATCACGGTAGGGCAGAAAACCTTATGGCTTTATTAGCCAGCTGGACCGCTGTGGCAGAGGTCTGGATGAATGACTTTCTGAAGGAGGCAAGCTCCCTTCCAACAAGAAGGCTTTGAAAGGCTGAACAGCAGATACTAAAATTATCAAAGGCAAAATCTCTAAAACAGCAGAGAAGGTCGTTTTTTCCGAACTTGTGAAACAAAGACCTCTGTACAGAAAATAGCTGCGTTTTCTCTCCCGGCGGCCGTCACCTCTGACGCACGAGCTGCTGAACGAGAGAGAATAAGGGGCTAAAATTAGCTGCCTCTGTACAGACCCGGATAGAGGCTGTCTCTGTCTCGAGCTGGGGTCTTTGGTCTTTCGTTAACCCTTTAGCGTGGCTTTCACACGTACAGTCTCTCTTGTTCCACAGCGCTGGGTCATGTTGCCTCACAAGCATTCTCTGCAGGACTACTGCGGTAAACACAGCTTTTTAAAATCCCCTCATCACAGGGATGGGAATAAGACTCCCTGTTGCACAGCAGTGTGATCCAGTCCTGGTTTCACTGTGAGTTTAATAATCAGACACACCTGAGCTTGTTACCTAGACACACTGGGGGCTAAGCTGGTAGGAAAACCTGGAATGGGTGAAACTGCTGTGCAACAGGAGTCTTATTTTCATTCCTGATCTATCTGTCTGTCTAAATATCCCATTACTACCACCGAAATACTGTAGCTGTCTTCTCTATAAAATCCTCCTTCAACCAATTATCTATCTACAGGGATGGGAATCAGACTCCCGTTGCACAGCAGTGTGATCCAGTCCTGGTTTCACTGTGAGTTTAATAATAAGACACACCTGAGCTTGTTACCTAGACACACTGGGGCTGATCAAGCTGGTAGCAGTAAAACCTGGAATGGATCACACTGCTGTGCAATAGGAGTCTTGTTCCCACCCCCTTGTGTGTGTGTGCTGTCCTCTGATTGGCCGTTCTGCTGCTGCAGGTTTGATTGTGTACCTGGGGATGATGGTGGGGGCGTTCCTGTGGGGGGGTCTGGCGGATCGGATCGGTCGCAGACAGTGTCTGCTCATCTCCCTGTCCATCAACAGCGTCTTCGCTTTCTTCTCCTCCTTCGTTCAGGGCTACAGCACCTTCCTGTTGTGTCGCCTGCTTTCCGGAGTCGGGTAAGAAACTCACACGCGGTGTAACCGGATATTGGTTCCCACCCGGGAACGAGTATTCAGCGAATATTTGTACCCCCCTTCCAAAAGGAAACAAATATTTGCAATTTTTTTTTCTTTTAATTTATTTCTGATTTCCTAGTTCAATTTTTTTTTTTTTAATCAGCCCCCCCCCCCAATTCAAATTGCAAGGAACTGGAATTGATACTTTTAATTTATTTTTTAGACACATTTAATAATCACTGCGATTTTGTTCAACTGCTTTCAGTTTTAATTGGCTCGCAAACAGCGACTTCGTTTTGAAGGGATGTTGTTGCCACTGTTGTGAGAAGCTCGTTTTATTTAACAGAACGGCGCTCGTTGCAAATTTTGATCAATGATGACGTGTTGATTAAAAAGGAATTGGAAATTGAAAAACAGGAATTGACCCCAATTCTTTATTTTCTCTCTTTGTCTCTCTCTCTCCCTCTCTTTCTGTCTGCCTCTCTCCTCTCCTCTCTCTCTGTCTCTCTCCCTGTCTGTCTCCCCCTCTCTCTGTCTGCCTCTCTCCTCTCCTCTCTCCCGCTCTCTCTATCCCTCTCTGTCTCCCTCTCCTCTCCTCTCTCTCTCTCCCTCTCCCTCTGTCTCCCTCTCTCCTCTCTCTCTCTCTCTCCCTCTCTCTCTCCTCCCTCTCTCTCTCTCTCTCCCTCTCTCTATCTCTCTCCTCTCTCTCTCTCTCTCTCTCTCTCTCTCCTCTCTCTCTCTCTCTCTCTCTCTCTCTCTCCTCTCTCTCTCTCTCTCTCTCCAGGATCGGTGGTTCCATTCCCATCGTCTTCTCCTACTTCTCGGAGTTCCTGGCTCAGGAGAAGCGAGGGGAGCACCTCAGCTGGCTCTGCATGTTTTGGATGATCGGAGGGATTTACGCCTCTGCCATGGCCTGGGCAATTATACCCCACTACGGTACGAGCATCGCTGGGCACAACAGGGGCACAGCAGGGCTGGGTCTTCATCAGGATCGGGTTCAAGTGCATTTGCATTTAAATGCGTTCCACAAACGTACACCGCATCTGCATTTCAAATCCGTTTGGCAAAGCAACTGCATTCGACGCAATGCGTTTTGAAGATCAGCTGTTACTAGTTAATAAACAAACACTCACCTCTTCCCTCCCTCCCTCTCTCTCTCATCCCCCTTTTCTCCCTCTCGCTCCACTCCCTGTCTGTCAGGCTGGAGTTTCCAGATGGGCTCTGCCTACCAGTTCCACAGCTGGCGTGTGTTCGTGCTGGTGTGCGCGTTCCCGTCGGTCTTTGCCATCGCTGCCCTCACCCCCATGCCAGAGAGCCCGCGCTTCTTCCTGGAGGTCAGTGCCTTCTGGGGGCAGGGCGGGAGAGCGGGGAGGGGAGGGGAGAGCAGGGCAAAGTGTAACAGAGCACAGCGAAAGCATGGGAAAGCACAGAGAGGTGTGGTAAAGCATAGGGAAGCATTGTAAAGCACAGAGAGGTCTGGTAAAGCATAGAGAAGCATTGTAAAGCACAGAGAGGTCTGGTAAAGCATAGGGAAGCATTGTAAAGCACAGAGAGGTATGGTAAAGCATAGGGAAGCATTGTAAAGCACAGAGAGGTGTGGTAAAGCATAGGGAAGCATTGTAAAGCACAGAGAGGTCTGGTAAAGCATAGGGAAGCATTGTAAAGCACAGAGAGGGATGGTAAAGCATAAGGAACCAGGGTAAACTGACCTTGTTTGATTGTTCTGAGGTCTGTATCAGTGTGCTCAGTGCTGAAGTGGGGTTTGTGTCTCTCTCTCTCTCGCTGGTAGAACGGGAAGCACGACGAGGCCTGGATGATTCTGAAGCAAGTCCATGACACCAACATGAGAGCCAAGGGGCACCCTGAGAGGGTCTTCTCTGTGAGTACTGTCTGACTGTGCAGCTGAATGGGGCCTCCTCTCGTTTGTAAACTTTCTTATGGTCTTATAAAAGCGCAGAATTACAGCCTGGAAACGCATGCTTCTCTTCTCCTGTCTGACCCGCCTCTCCTGTGTGTTGCTCCGCCCCTCTGTGTGTTGCTCCGCCCCCTCCCCAGGTCACCACCATCAAGACGGTGAAGCAGCTGGATGAGCTGGTGGAGATGGACGCCGATACCGGAACCTGGCACCGGAGATGGAGGATGCGTCTCTCCTGCCTCTTCCACCAGGTACAGTGCGACACGGTGCTACTCAATCCTGCTCCTTAGAGATCTGGTCCAGTCCAGGTTTTTACTCCCACAGGTTCCAAAATAGTTCATTGAAGTTGCTGAGAGGCCATTAACTAATTGAGGACCCGCTTGAAGTAAAGACGGGGATGGGGTTGGGGGATGGAGTTGGGGTTGGAGTTGGGGTTGGGGGTTGGGGGTTGTGGTTGGGGTTGGGGTTGGTGGTTGGGGATGGAGTTAGGGTTGAGGGTTGGGGTTGGTGGTTGGGGTTGGAGTTGGGGGTTGGTGGTTGGGGATGGAGTTGGGGTTGGGGTTGGGGTTGGGGTTGGTGGTTGGGGTTGAGGGTTGGAGTTGGTGGTTGGGGATGGAGTTGGGGATGGAGTTGGGGTTGGGGTTGGGGTTGAGGGTTGGGGTTGGGGTTGGTGGTTGGGGTTGGTGGTTTGGGGTGGAGTTGGGGTTGGGGTTGGTGGTTGGGGGTTTGGGGTTTGGTGGTTGGGGGTTGGGGGTTTGGGGTTGGGGGTTAGGGTTAGTTTTTGGGTTAGGGTCAGTGTTTCCATGCTGGCTGTACAGTAATGCAGATTCATAAGCTTTCTGATCCCACGCCTGGCATTGACACCGATCTTCAGATTTGGGGCCGCTTGTACTCCGAGACAAGCCTACGGGCTTTAATATGAAAGGAGTAACAGTGTGTACTAACAAACCTCCTGTATCTCCCCCTCCCCCTCTCTCCCCCATCCCCCATCCCCCATCCCTCATCCCTCATCCCCCTCTCTCCCTCTCCCTGCAGGTCAGGAATAACTTCCTGGAGTGTTTCTCCCCGGAATATCGCCGCACCACTCTCATGATGATGGCGGTGTGGTTCACAATGTCCTTCAGGTGAGAGAGAAGGGAAGCCGGGTCCCGGGGGCATCGCTAGATAAGGGCAGCTGCAATGGGGTGAGGCTGGTAGAATGGGACCCCAGTGTGCTCACTATACCCTTCCTGAATGATCTTCAATAGCACTACAATGGGGTGAGGCTGGTAGAATGGGACCCCAGTGTGCTCACTATACCCTTCCTGAATGATCTTCAATAGCACTACAATGGGGTGAGGCTGGTAGAATGGGACCCCAGTGTGCTCACTATACCCTTCCTGAATGATCTTCAATAGCACTACAATGGGGTGAGGCTGGTAGAATGGGACCCCAGTGTGCTCACTATACCCTACACAAGAAGATCTTCAATGGCACTGGTATTAGATACAAACCTCTTGATAGGGCTGCCTCTGAGAGGGTCTCTTTCTCTCTCCCCTCTCCCTCTTTCCCCCTCTCCCCCCCCCCCCCTTTCCCCCTCTCTCTTTCTCTCCCTCTCTCTCCCCCCTTTCCCCCCTCTCTCTCTGTCTCCTCTCTCTCTCCCCCCTCTATCTCTCTCCCCCTCTCCCTCTCTCTCTCTGCACAGTTACTACGGCCTCACAGTGTGGTTCCCCGACATGATCAAACACATGCAGAAGCAGGACTACGCTCTGCGCACCAAGGTCTTCGTCAAGGAGAGAGTGGAGCATTTCACCTTCAACTTCACTCTGGAGAACCAGGTTCACCGCAACGGGGAGTACTTCAACGACAAGTGGGTCTGGGGTCAGGGGCTACTGATTAGGGGTGTGGGGTTTTCCAGTAGTGTTATTATTATACATAGCATCCTAGTTCATATTGTATTCTAGTAGTGTTATTATTATACAGAGCATCCTAGTTCATATTGTATTCTAGTAGTGTTATTATTATACATAGCATCCTAGTTCATATTGTATTCTAGTAGTGTTATTATTATACAGAGCATCCTAGTTCATATTGTATTCTAGTAGTGTTATTATTATACATAGCATCCTAGTTCATATTGTATTCTAGTAGTGTTGTTATTATACAGAGCATCCTAGTTCATATTGTATTCTAGTAGTGTTATTATTATACACCAGATCCTAGTTCATATTGTATTCTAGTAGTGTTTATTATACAGAGCATCCTAGTTCATATTGTATTCTAGTAGTGTTATTATTATACACAGCATCCTAGTTCATATTGTATTCTAGTAGTGTTATTATTATACATAGCATCCTAGTTCATATTGTATTCTAGTAGTGTTATTATTATACACAACATCCTAGTTCATATTGTATTCTAGTAGTGTTATTATTTGCACTTGCTGTAAACTGCACTGTATTTAAATATGAAGCTTGCATTGTAACCCTGTGCTGCCCTGTAACACCTGTGTGAGTCGCCTGGGATAAAGACATCTGCCAAATAAATCAATATCAATAATAATAATAATAATAATAATAATAATAATAATAATAATAATAAATAATAATAATAATAATAATAATAATAATAATAATAATAATAATAATAATAATAATAATAATAAATGGTCATCGGTGTTGCTACCCGGCTGCTTGCTCATCTTTCCAGGTTCATGAACCTCAAGATGAAGTCCGTGCTGTTTGAAGACACCCTGTTCGAAGAATGCTACTTCGAAGACATCACCTCCAGCAACACCTTCTTCAAGAACTGCACCTTCGTCTCCAGCCTCTTCTACAACACAGGTGTGAGGAGCCTAGAGCCTCTAGAGCCTTCCCGAGCGCAGAGAGAGAGGCATCGGGTCCGCAGGGGTGTGCCCCGAGTGACAAGCACGGACAGGCATCCCTAACGGTTGATCCCGTCTGATTAGTGGTTAGGTAGACAGCGGCACTAGAAAATGCACGAATTCACTCCAGCTGTCTTGCACGAGATGACGCAGAATAATTTTTGTTTTGTTAACCCAGGGGTGTCAGACTCGGCTTCTGGTGGGGGGGTGTCTTCTGGCTTTTGTCAACCCCCCCCCCCAAGCTCTCAATTACTTAACTGGTCTAATTATTTGTTTGATTGGACACATTTAAACGCTTACCTCCAGGCCTCAAAATGTTTCGTAGGTCATCATGTACCTTGACCCAAGTTTCTGTAAAAGATCTTGGGGGGGGGGGGGGGGGGGGAGGGATAATAGGCAGCAGTGTGGAGTAGTGGTTAGGGCTCTGGACTCTAGACCGGAGGGTCGTGGGTTCAAGCCCAGGTGGGGGGGACACTGCTGCTGTACCCTTGAGCAAGGTACTTTACCTAGATTGCTCCAGTAAAAACCCAACTGTATAAATGGGTAATTGTATGTAAAAATAATGTGTAAAAAAATAATGTGATATCTTGTAACAATTGTAAGTCGCCCTGGATAAGGGTGTCTGCTAAGAAATAAATAATAATAATAATAATAATGGGGAGGGGAGGGTTCAATACCTCCAATTGAACATATAAATAGATCAAATGAGTTAATTGAGAGGCTAAGTCAGAATCAAAACCAGAAGACCCTACAGCCCTCGAGGACTGGAGTCTGACACGCCTGGGTTAGGTAATGAACTCTTCATGAGAAAGTCTTAGCGCACTAACCTTGCATCTGCATGTCTCGCTCTCTCTCTGTCTGTCTGTCTGTCTGTCTCTCTGTCTGCCCGCTAGACCTCTTCCAATACAGGTTTATTGACAGCAAGCTGGTGAACAGCACGTTCCTCCACAACAAAGAGGGCTGCATGCTGGACTTCAGCGACGACAACAACGCCTACATGATCTACTTCGTCAGCTTCCTGGGCACGCTCGCGGTGTTGCCAGGCAACATAGTCTCCGCCCTCCTCATGGATAAGATCGGCCGCTTGAGGATGCTGGGTGAGCGGCGGTCTCGTCTTCCTCAGCGTATTACCCCCTTGCGTTGGTTGCCAGTGGGTCACCGAATGGATTTTAAGTGTCCCTCTAATCATTTATCCCCCCCCCCCCCCCCCCAACCCCCATCTCCAAGAATACTAAATCATGAATTATTTCTGATTCGTTCTTTGAGATCAGAAAGTGGGGAACTTTTTTTTTTTCACATGGACCTCTCAGAACTACATTTCCCATCCTCCTCCTGCTCACTGGTAAATCCATCTCAGTTACCTATGTGAGCAGGAGGAGGATGTTGGGAAATGTAGTTCTGAGAGGTCCATGCGGGTACATGTGAAGCCATCTCGAGGCAGGGAATGCAATTTAAAAGTTAAAAAAAGTGGTCAAAATGTAAAAAAAAATAATAAAACAATACACACACCGTACGTAAACAGTTGTATCAACACATGGGAATATGTAACATAATAAAATAAAAAGGTCCTTATGTACCCTTTGTAAGTTTCGTACCCCTCAGACCGGCTGCAGGACTAGCGTTTGAGTTTCTAGCCCGTGCAGTGCACTGCTTGACCAGCAGGTGGCGCCTGTGTACTGCCTGACACTGTGTCTGTCTCCCCACAGCCGGCTCGAGCGTCATGTCTTGCATCAGTTGCTTCTTCCTGTCCTTCGGCAGCAGTGAGTCGGCAATGATCGCTCTGCTGTGTTTGTTCGGTGGGATCAGCATCGCGTCCTGGAACGCCCTGGATGTGCTGACCGTCGAGCTCTACCCCTCGGACATCAGGTAACCTGGCAACAGCCAATCGGACGCTTCCCTCTCTGTTGACCTGCCCCCCAGACGCCCCCCCACCCCCCGCCGAGACAAAGTGACCCAAGCACCCGTAACCTGAGAATAAAAGTACAGAGCGTCCTCTGTTGTTGTGGGTCAAAGGTCTTGGGGAGGGGGAGGGGGGGGGGGGGTGCGGGGGAATGCAACAGCGCAGAGATTTCTGGAATGGTTTTATCAGCTGTGCTGCTGCTTGATAGGCGTGTCTTTGTGTTCTGCAGGACCACAGCCTTCGGATTCCTGAACGCCCTGTGCAAGCTGGCGGCTGTCTTGGGCATCAGCATCTTCACCTCCTTCGTGGGCATCACCAAAGCCATGCCCATCATGTTCGCCTCGGTCGCGCTGGGGGTCGGCAGCTTCCTGGCACTGAAACTGCCCGAGACGCGCGGGCGGGTGCTGCAGTAGAGCAGGATCCGCCAGCAGGGGGGGTGGGGTGGGGCGGGCAAGACAGGAGGGCCCAGGAGCCAGAGTGTCAACAGTCAACACTGTGAACCATCTGTCCTTCGTCATCCCTGATCTCCCAACACGTGGTGATCTTTTCACTCCTGACTCCCCCTCCACACACACGCACACACACACACACACGCACACACACACACACACACACGCACCCACACACTCCCCCGTAACTTTACGACACTCCATAGGGTTACCCAGTGAAACAAGCCATCGTTGACTTTTTTTTTTTTTTTTTTTTAAACCTATGGACTGCTAAGCCTGTAGGAGTCTGCAATAAAACACCCCAGCAGTCTTTTGAAGCTGAAGGGAACACAAAGCCACGACTCTGAGGCTTGGAGCTTCAGGTTTCAGGAGACTGTAGGTTTCAGGTCGCTGCGCGGCACACCAGGCAGGGAGACTTGGGGGTTTGATACAGCAAACCTCAAACTAGGTCTCCCGGGGGTCTCCTGGAACAAGCCTTCAAGCTCCGCAGTCAGCTTAAGGATTAATTCTGATTACATTCCAGTGACGGAGGGCTTGTTAAGTCTGCTATTTAACTGTACCAGGTTTTTAAAACATACACTGCCCCTGAATCGCACACACATGTATTTATCGTAGAATAATTCTCTGTGTGGGGTAAAGAAGCGAAGGGAATGGTCAAACCCGCTCGCATTCATTTCAAATGACAGTAAACTCTCTCCAGTTCGAAAGCCCGTCGTCCGAATGGACCTGTAACGCTGACAGCAGCTAGAGACTCCAGACACCAGCGTCTTAATGCTGCGTCTGTACTGAATCAATCCATTTAAAAACGTAAACTAGATTTGCAGTCGGCATGAATCTGATCATGGCACAGTTTCTACTGCTCTTACAGAGAGAGAGAGAGAGAGAGAGAGAGAGAGAGTCTGGCTATATGTTTAATCAGGAAAAAGTCATCTTTTAAAAGCACAAAGTAACACCTTCAAAATTTATTTTATATAAAATAAAAACGTTTTCTACCAACGAGCTCCACTTTCACCCTGCTTGTAATGTTGTTTTTTTA
Organism: Acipenser ruthenus; assembly: GCF_902713425.1. NCBI lineage: Eukaryota > Metazoa > Chordata > Actinopteri > Acipenseriformes > Acipenseridae > Acipenser > Acipenser ruthenus. The sequence continues at coordinate 11,884,312 of NC_081223.1, forward strand.
AACGCTCTGGAGAAGCTGTTGTTGACTATCGGGATTGTTCAGTAGCTCTTGAAAGGAATTTCAATGTTCGGAATTTAGAATTCGGGGCGGGGCTTGAGGTCCAAGCTCCTTTTTAACCACACCCACTCAGGGGGGTGTGGCTGGATAGCCACACCCCCAGGGGGGCTGTCTCCTGATTGCCACACCCACCGTCACGCTTATAGATGGAAATTTAATTTAAAAAGATTAATTAACACAAAACATATACAAAAAAAAGAGCACAAAAAAGTAGATATGCCGTAGCCGTATACTAAATATAAAAGATTTTAAATATTAAAAATCTAGTAGTGTTTTAAGGATGTATAAAACGAACTAACTAAATTATAAATAAATAAAAAAAGAGAAATGATATCAGGTTTTGTGGTAACCTGTATTAGATAGCTTCCATAATTGAATTTTTTTTTTTTTGTAGGTAGACGTCAAATCTTGTTGGCACGCAGTATTTGTAACGTTTTTGTTTTCGGTATCATGTCTTTGCCAAGAAAACGAGTTTGAAAATGCGTGCGTGCGGAGTCGGTAATGTTTTATAGTTTTAAAAAAAACGTCCTAATGCATTTCACAGAACTGGTGTCGAAAAAATATCAATGGTAGATTTTTACATCGCGTTGCGGGAGATACAGTATTTACTTCGTCTCCCAAATCCGCCGGATCACGTCAGCCCAGCGGTTTTCTCATCGTCGGATTTCATCGTCCATCGGCGGTCCTTTCGTTTTCCCATCGCGATATTCCGTCAGAAAAACAAACAAACCTGTAAATAGTAGGTGGTGTTGTTCGGTAAATGAGTTTTTAATTTTAAGGGCGTGGGGGTTTGATAACGTGGCTGGCACACGCAGGGAGGCACGGACGCGGTCCCACGCAAAGCACAAGAACTCAAAACGGGCTCGGCCCATCAGAGGCATCCGGGTTCTAGCCGGTGAGCCGCCCCCTAAACTCAACAGGGTGCAAAAAGCACACGTGTCTAATCTGCACAGATAAAGGGCTAAGATTAAGACACCTCAAATCAACTGACAGCACAAGTGATCTGGATTATTCAGCACCTGGGACATACCAGCGACATACGAGGTGAATTCTCATCTGCGTCTCAAATTATGCCAACTTCCTTTTTATTTTTATTTTTTGCAATGAGGGGCACGAAACAGGGTTTAAAATTTACGGGACGGGTCGGAACTGGACATCCGAATTGTCAGCTTCCTCCTCGTCATACCTGAGTCGCTCTCTCGAATGTAGCCTTTAGTGGTCCAGCGGTTAGAGAAAGGGGGTCTTGATACCAGGAGGTTCAAATCCTGGCTCAGCCACTGACTCCCTGTGTGTGTGTGTGTGACCCTGAGCAAGTCACTGAACCTCCTTGTGCTCCGTCCTTCGGATGAGACGTAAAACAAACGAGCTCCTATTGGAAGTGACTCTGCAGCAGCAGCAGCAGCAGTTGTTGATGATGCATCGTTCACCCCCTAGTCTCTGGAAGTCGCTTTGGATAAAAGCCTCTGCTAAATGCCTAAATAATAATTAATACATTTTTAAGATGAAACCACTACAAGCGCTCAAGTACCCCAAGCAGTTTAGAGACTCATCAAAGAAATAACATTTTTATTTTTTTTCAATTGCAGCGCTCGGAACGATTTAGAAAAAACGATCCAGACTTCAGAGGCCAGAAAAGTAAAAACAAAAAAGATATATAATCTGTAGCTACTCTAACTATAAGCAAACTCCAAACCCGTTGCAGTGCAGGTATCTTGTACAGGTATGTCGCTAGACACGCCCACCCCCACGCGCTCCATTCACCTGTGTGTGTGTGTGTGTGTGCGAGCCACCTTAACAAACCCCCCAGGTACATTTCCGATTTTTTTTTTTGTCCCCAGACGATTTGGTGACAATCAGAACGCATGTTGTGTCACTTTGTTGTTAACTGCCAAATATTTTTCTACTTTTTACGTTCGGCTTCTCTCCTTCTTCAATAATAATAATAATAATAATAATAATAATAATACTACAATAGCCGTAGGTAGGTGTGTGTGTCGTATTTTTGGTACGGTAGAGAATATGAATGCTAAATCTGTTTTAAAGTCAAAAACGTGGCCTTTTATTTATTTTTTAACGCGATTGAAATACGACCGCGTTATCTCGTGTGGAGATGTAGCTGTATATGATGTTTAAGTAAAAGTATAAATCTGTGAAAAAGCAACCAAAAAAAAACAAAAAAAATGACTGGTTACTATCGTATGTTTGTCTTTTTAATTTGCCTGTTTTGTAAATGAAAAATAAATTGACTACATGGATAAATAAATAGATATAGAAATATTTCAGTGTAGCTCCGTTCAGATGCAGTATTAAGGTTTGTGTGAGATATATATATATACACACACATATATATATATTTAGTTTCTGTTTTTTCTTGTACATTACTTGTGTTAAGCTTACCAGCGTTCCAATAAAAATTAAATAATTGTAAAAAAAACTGTTTTCTTGTTTGTTTTTTCTCATCATTTTTTATTGCTGTTCGTGTTTTGTTACACACCGCGATACCTCAGCTAGATCCACGATCTCTTTCTCCATTTCGTTTTCAGCACCCTCGGTGCTAAACGGCAGATTATTACAAAGATTTGCTCCCCTTCGCTTCATTAATACCTGCGAGAGAACACTGAAGGACTCGGCCCGAGAAAACTGGAACCTGCATTTTCATGAAGAGAACTAAACCAATAGCATTGCTTTAGTCAGTCTTCAGTCCCATTGTCAGAGAGAACCAATATAATACCAGCCTGAACTAAATCAGAAGATGGTCCCCATATATCTGTTATTCATTCATAGCTACTGCTGGCATTTTAATTGAATGCATGTCAAATTAATGTCCAAACACTGACTTGAAATAAGACTCCCGTTGCATAGCAGTTTGATCCACTCCTGGTTTTACTAGGAGTTTAACACCTGAGCTTGTTGCCTAGACACACTGGGGCTGATCAAGCTGGTAGTAAAACCTGGACTGGGTGACACTGCTGTGCAATAGGAGTCTGATTACCATCCCTGATCTACCTATATAAATATAGCCTTCAACCAATGGCTATCTATCTACAGGGGTGGGAATCAGACTCCCGCTGCACAGCACTGTGATCCAGTCCTGGTTTCACTAGGAGTTTAATAATCAGACACACCTGAGCTTGTTAGCTAGACACACTGCGGGCTAATCAAGCTGGTAGTAAAACCTGGACTGGGTGAAACCAAATACATTATAACTTTTTTCAAACAAACAATGGGGAGTCACCACAAGCGATTGCAATTGATCTCAGATCTCCCTCCCATCTCCGATTCACTCCCTGTCGCTCCGCAGCCTCATGCCAGGGTCGTGCTTTGAGCCTCCCATGCAGGGAGGGCTCTTGGCCAGGCTGGGGTCCGAGCTCCACTGCTGGGGGGTCTTGGCCTGGATTGAGAGGGCGTGGACGGAGCCCGCCAGCTCCTCGCGCAGAGCCTCGTTGACCAGGCGGTGGCGCTGGACCAGGGGCAGCCCTTCGAAGCTCGGGCTCACCACCAGCACCCTGAAGTGGGACTCCGACCCGGCCGGCACGGCGTGCAGGTGGCTCTCGTTCCGGACCTCCAGGTGGGTCGGCGCCAGGGTCCGGCTCAGCTTGGCTCGGATGGAGCTCTCCACGGGTCGGTCCATGGGGGTGTGGCTACAGGCTCGTAGGGGGAGGAGTCTGAGGCTGGTCAGGGGGCCGCGGGCCAATCGGAAGAGAGGCAGCATGAGAGTGGAGAGCTAGACAGAGACAGCTTCCTGTGGGGAGACAAACAGCACTGAGACAGCAATCGCATTGACAATGCATTAGCCCACACCTGGGGGAAAAGGGGGCTTGTTACCAGGGGGTTCAAATCCCGGCTCAGCCACTGACTCCCTGTGTGTGTGTGTGTGTGTGTGTGTGTGTGTGTGACCCTGAGCAAGTCACTGAACCTCCTTGTGCTCCGTCCTTCGGATGAGACGTAAAACAAACGAGGTCCTATTGGAAGTGACTCTGCAGTAGCAGCAGCAGCAGTTGTTGATGAAGCAGCCAGAAATATTTCCGATCTAAAGGGAATGTGGAGATGTTTTTTTTTTTTTGACGCAGCGCGCTTGAAACCGCAGAGCTCTTGGGAGTTGTATTTCCCTCCAAAGGTACGTGCTGCTCGAACTACGTTACCCAGAATGCAAGTTGGAAGTTACTTTGACCGGAAGCTCGGTTTGGCGAGTTCTCTGTGTCATTTCAGTTTTTCAACTTACGAGTTAAATAATTATATTTAAAATGTTGCAGGCACGTGCATAACACCCCCCCCCCCCCCCACCACCACACACACTATTCCAATTTTGCTGTGAAAATGTAGAGACACGAAAAGAAACGTCATAAATTCAACAACACACAACGTTTTCAACGACGAGAAGTCTTTTTCAGCGTCTTTTCCAAAAATATCTCGCCGTTGAATTTATTATAAGTTGCTATAACAAACGCAGGCGGTTTTACCACACGTTTGACAATGTGAATGTGTGTAGAGGACGATTATTTTAAAACAAAACAAAACAAAAAAAAAAACGTTGAATCTGTTTTATCAGCCTAATTAAAGTTTACACTGGGCGACATGCAGGATTACAATGGAACAAACTGTTGTATATTTTTTGTTGTATGTTAAATCTAAGTACAGTAAATAACAGAAATATATTCAGACGCTGTGAACGTACCTTCACGTTACAAAAAACGCAGCCATACACCCAATAACAAAACGATTTAAACATTGTAATACAGCCGCAGCAGCTAAATCAATAACTGTTATCGCAAAATTAATTAACAACAACGAATAAGCTAACAAACATACAATCCCCTCACCTTTCCAGTGGCGCTCCGGTCTATGCTTTTGTAGCGTACAGAATATCTTGTTTGTGAGACGAGTTCTCTGCGTTGTCGCAGGCGTGCGCGCAATGCGTCGTGGGAAATGTAGTTCTGCTGTAACAAAACCGCGTGGACTACAAACGAAGGAGCGGCGATTTGCCTGCTGCGTCGTCTTACGTGAGGTGACCCACATTCTGCATGTGGGTAACAGCGCGTTTGGGCCCACGAGGTGGGGTGTCTGTGATTCAAACCATTATTAGGACTTGCGTGTATTTGCTGAGCGGTATTTTACTGGAGATGCGTTTCTATGAGAGACCGCGTGGGGGCAGCACACGCCAGCATGTGCAGGTTGACGGTCTGGAGGCGAATGGGATGCATTTGAATGCAGTATTATTATTATTATTATTATTATTATTATTATTATTATTATTATTATTTGTTTATTTAGCAGACGCCTTTATCCAAGGCGACTTACAGAGACTAGGGTGTGTGAACTATGCATCAGCTGCAGAGTCACTTACAACTACGTCTCATCCGAAAGACGGAGCACAAGGAGGTTAAGTGACTTGCTCAGGGTCACACAATGAGTCAGTGGCTGAGGTGGGATTTGAACCGGGGACCTCCTGGTTACAAGCCCTTTTCTTTAACCACTGGACCACACAGCCTCCTAGTAGCACAGAAACCGCCGAATCTGCAAAAACAGGGATCAAAACGTCACAATGCATTTCTCCAAATTGATAGGAACACCTTCGTCGTTTTAATAATCAGTCAACTGAACCATACAGATTATTATTATTATTATTATTATTATTATTATTATTATTATTATTATTATTATTATTATTATTATTATTATTATTATTAGGTTAATAATACATATGAACGAATTCATTAATTAATATTATTGAATTATTTAGCAGACGCGTTTATCCAAAAGCGACGTACAGAAATTAAACAAAACATGAAAGTATATAAATGAATTACAGGCAATAAAAATGCCACCACAGGTATAGAATATATACAAAAATAAATCCAACTAAAGGAAAATACAAAAAAAAAGATATATTAATAGGAATTTACAACTAAAGGCAGAACACGTATTCGTTTTGAGCCGCGGCGGGTTCTGTGTTGTTCGGTTGTTTTATTCGTGAGCTCATTGTTCATCTTATTTCTCTCTTTTATTCTCTTCTGTATAAATGTTATTTTTTTCGTATTTTTTCTGTTGTTGTGTTTTGCCCGGGACTGCTAAATAAAACGAGCTCCCGGCTCAGTCTGGGGGTCCCGTGCGTCTGATGACGTGTCACAAATGTATAGAACTCTACGTCATCCCTGTCAAATAAACACATACATAAACGTACAGGCGAAGTTAAATAGAGCAGCATTTTAAAACTCGGGCAAACACCGCAATGCGCACTGTACTGTAATGTACGGTAAGCTGGGGAATGCGCCAAAATACCGTGCAAATTCACCTCGGACGAGGGGTGGGGTCGCTTTTGTTAAACTTTTAAAAGTGATGCTTTTCAGTCAAACCGCAAGTTAATAGAACACCGGTTAATAGAAAGGGGGGGGGGGGGGGGGTCGTCATCGATTCGTCTTGGTCCCATTATATCCAAATTACACCCCGCGATCCTGCAACGGGGGTTACCGCTCACAACAACAGAACCCGAAGGCTTGACTGAATAGAATCCGCGCCGTCAGTAACCATAGCCACCAGAGAACGTGAAGCGCTCGATATTCCAATAGATCTCCTTACGGATCACAGCGCTGCCAAACACCACTTAACCGACCTCAACAGCATGTTAACCGATCGCTGATATTAACACGCATTCCGTTTGTTGAACACGCCTCGGTCAAGGGAAAGCGTGTTTGAAAACAAACAGCGGAGGCGTTTGAAGGCTTTCGATGCTACACTCCCTTATATCTGTTGAAATCTCTGCTAACGTGTTTGTGATGTCATTTACTACGTGGTTAATGATGTAACGATCTTCTGTGCCTTTCTGTTGAAAACATTGCCCCTCCTTACAACACAGAACCATCGCGTTACCATTGCAGTGCCACTGTCTGTCTGTCTGTCTGTGTGTCTCTCTGTCTGCATTGCATTGCAGATCATTTAGGGTATAGTGAGCACACTGGGGTCCTATTCTACCAGCCTCACCCCATTGCAGCTGCCCTATACTTGTGCTGCCATTGCCCCTCAGTGTAATACAGAACCATTGCAGTGCCTCTGTCTGTCTGTGTGTCTGTCTGCATTGCCACTGAAGATCATTTGGCACAAGGTGCTGGTTTTGTGAGCCGTAGCGGTCCGATTCATTTGTAAGCTGTACTGGACATACACTCCCGCGGCCTGGTCCTGTTCCAGCTGATTTACAGCCCTCGGGGGGGGGGGGGGGGTAATGGTCTATTAAAGTCCAATCACAAGCTGTGTGTGGAATGTGCCAAATGGGCTTGTGAGTTCCTTCACTCCAGGTAGCAGAGGGACAGCCATGTGGAACTGAAGCAGACAGAAAACCCTGAGACAGGACCAGAGTTAAGTGATCTGTGTGTCTGTCTCAGCAAGCGCCAAACTGACCTCTCTCATTGTTCAGAAGGAGAGACTGGGGACACAAGCCAAGGGAGGCAGTGTGGCTCTAGAGGAGCTGAGGAGGGACTGGGAGGGAGGGAAGCAGTGTGGCTCTAGTGGAGCTGAGGAGGGACTGGGAGGGAGGGAAGCAGTGTGGCTCTAGTGGAGCTGAGGAGGGACTGGGAGAGAGGGAAGCAGTGTGGCTCTAGTGGAGCTGAGGAGGGACTGGGAGGGAGGGAAGCAGTGTGGCTCTAGTGGAGCTGAGGAGGGACTGGGAGAGAGGGAAGCAGTGTGGCTCTAGTGGAGCTGAGGAGGGACTGGGAGAGAGGGAAGCAGTGTGGCTCTAGTGGAGCTGAGGAGGGACTGGGAGGGAGGGAAGCAGTGTGGCTCTAGTGGAGCTGAGGAGGGACTGGGAGGGAGGGAGGCAGTGTGGCTCTAGTGGAGCTGAGGAGGGACTGGGAGGGAGGGAGGCAGTGTGGCTCTAGTGGAGCTGAGGAGGGACTGGGAGAGAGGGAAGCAGTGTGGCTCTAGTGGAGCTGAGGAGGGACTGGGAGGGAGGGAGGCAGTGTGGCTCTAGTGGAGCTGAGGAGGGACTGGGAGGGAGGGAAGCAGGACAACAGCTTCTCAAGCTCCAGACTCCAGTTCCCTTGCTGGTTTTCCAGGTTGCAACAGACTTGAAACAAAACCTTTTTCTAAACTCGCATCCTTTTTTCTTTCTTTCTTCCTTTTCCCTGCTCTGCTTCGGTAAAGGTTACCAGGACGCCCTTCGCTGTAGCGCTGTAACGGGAGGCGTTGGATATGAAGCCGATGGCTTCTGGGTTTTGACACCGAGCAAGAGAGAGCGGTGAGCGATTAGACCGTGGGGAGAAGGGCTCAGCCTAGCCGCTCCCCCACAAGGTCACAGGCTCCATTTATTCTGTGCTTGGAGAAGCTCCGAAGCAGGCTGGACGGGTTGGGGGGGGCGGGCTGCCCCGGGCTGGCAGGGCTGGCTTGACTGATAACTCCAGGGCCCGGTCGCGGGAGGCATTTGTAACCATGACAACAGGGTCTTGTTTCAAAACACACACACACACACACACACACACACACACACACACAGAGAGCTCTTGCACGACCCCAGCAAGGTTTTTGAAACGCAAACGACAGCAAATGTCAGCTTGTCTAGTTTTGCGTCCCGTTCACACTGATCACAAGCGGGGCGTTCGTTTGGAAACACACAGGTACCAGCATCTGACGATTATTTGGAAGAGGGGTAGCATTTCTGCAGAGCTCTGGCCAAAAGTTTTGCACCCCCCCCCCCCCGTAGAATGAACTGACTCTCCTCTGTGTGCCTTCTGAGTGATTCTAGAGAACTGGGAAGCCAGGCAGATAGACTGGGGGGAGGGATCTGATTAATCACATCACTTCAGAGAAGGCTGGGAAGGGACTTTTTTAAAAGTCTTGATGGCACTGGAGTTGAGAGAGGATAGGTCAAGCTGGTCCCTCTCTCCTCTCCCTCCTACACCCTCTCTCTCCCTCTCTCTCACCCTCTTCCTCTGTCTCCCTCCTCTCTCTCTCTCTCCCTCTTTCTCCCTCTCTCTCCCTCTCTCTCACCCTCTTCCTCTGTCTCCCTCCTCTCTCTCTCTCTCTCTCTCTCTCTCTCTCTCTCTCTCTCTCTCTCTCAGATAAGATAAGCACACCGGCTCAGCGTGTTTGGACAGGTGGGCAGGGAGTGTGGGACACGGATGGATAGCTGTTGTTTTTAGGCTGCTTTCACCCGACATGAAAGGAGGAGAGACTGGACACTGGAAAGGGAGACCAGGCCGGCTTGATTTTCACTTTCACCCCCTCTCCACACCCCCCGAGTGTTTATTAAAGCTCCGAGGGCAGCCCATTAATCAGTGGGGGGAGGGGGGGGGGGGGGGGGGGGACACAAAGAGAAACAGCACAAAGAAAACTGCAACTTTTTTTATTTCCAGGATGCTGAGACTGCTGAGTTACCTTCAGCTTTCTTTCCATCTTTCTTTCTTTCTTTCTCTCCTTCCCTTCTTTGTTCTTTCTTTCTCTCCTTAATGTTCTTCTTTCTTTTATCTTTCTTTCCTTCCCTGTCTTTCTTTCTCTCCTTCCCGTTCTTCTCTTTCTTTCTCGCTCTTTCTCACTCTCTCTCTCTCTCTCTTCTTAATTTCTTTACTTCTTTACTGAGCTTCTCAAACCCAACGCCTTCCACACTGCAGCCCAGCACTTTCTATCTTTCTCTTTCTTTTCTTCCCTCTTTCTTTCTTCAGATTCTGTAATAGATGGTTTTTAATGGGGTGGTTTCATTTTTCCATTGTCTTTTCTTCTTCTTCCTCTTGTGAAGCTCTTTGATATCCTTGTGTTGAAAGGGTGTTATAGAAATGGGAATTGTTGTGGGTAAATCCATCCTTCTATATTTTTTATATAATATTTTGCTGCTGGTCTGCCTCTGTTTTATTTCCCACGCCAGGGCAATTGAACCAAAATCAGAATCATTTCCAACGCTTTATTTATTTATATATGTTTTAATAAACAAAGATAATTCCGACTTGATATATTCAAGTTTCAGGTTTTAGGTCAGGTGTTCTCAATTTTTTGTCCAGCGCTCTTAACCACCCCCCCCCCCCCCCCCCCAGGGCACGACCCTGCATTCCACACAGCCAGCCGTCATAAATCTCTGAGAGGAGAGGGAGAAGTCCTCCTTGAGGAGGAAACACGTCCAACCCAGCCCTTTAGCATCGCACAGTCTACCAACTAACCCTTACAAAAGAGACCATAGTAAAAGCATAGCCAAGTGTAATAAAGCACAGGGAGGGATGGTAAAGCATAGGGAAGCATTGTAAAGCACAGAGAGGTCTGGTAAAGCATAGGGAAGCATTGTAAAGCACAGAGAGGTCTGGTAAAGCATAGGGAAGCATTGTAAAGCACAGAGAGGTCTGGTAAAGCATAGGGAAGCATTGTAAAGCACAGAGAGGTCTGGTAAAGCATAGGGAAGCATTGTAAAGCACAGAGAGGTCTGGTAAAGCATAGGGAAGCATTGTAAAGCACAGAGAGGTCTGGTAAAGCATAGGGAAGCATTGTAAAGCACAGAGAGGTCTGGTAAAGCATAGGGAAGCATTGTAAAGCACAGAGAGGTCTGGTAAAGCACAGGGAAGCATTGTAAAGCACAGAGAGGTCTGGTAAAGCATAGGGAAGCATTGTAAAGCACAGAGAGGTCTGGTAAAGCATAGGGAAGCATTGTAAAGCACAGAGAGGTCTGGTAAAGCATAGGGAAGCATTGTAAAGCACAGAGAGGTCTGGTAAAGCACAGGGAAGCATTGTAAAGCACAGAGAGGTCTGGTAAAGCATAGGGAAGCATTGTAAAGCACAGAGAGGTCTGGTAAAGCATAGGGAAGCATTGTAAAGCACAGAGAGGTCTGGTAAAGCATAGGGAAGCATTGTAAAGCACAGAGAGGTCTGGTAAAGCATAGGGAAGCATTGTAAAGCACAGAGAGGTCTGGTAAAGCATAGGGAAGCATTGTAAAGCACAGAGAGGTCTGGTAAAGCATAGGGAAGCATTGTAAAGCACAGAGAGGTCTGGTAAAGCATAGGGAAGCATTGTAAAGCACAGAGAGGTCTGGTAAAGCATAGGGAAGCATTGTAAAGCACAGAGAGGTCTGGTAAAGCATAGGGAAGCATTGTAAAGCACAGAGAGGTCTGGTAAAGCATAGGGAAGCATTGTAAAGCACAGAGAGGTCTGGTAAAGCATAGGGAAGCATTGTAAAGCACAGAGAGGTCTGGTAAAGCATAGGGAAGCATTGTAAAGCACAGAGAGGTCTGGTAAAGCATAGGGAAGCATTGTAAAGCACAGAGAGGTCTGGTGAAGCATAGGGAAGCATTGTAAAGCACAGAGAAGTACCCGAACGATGCGATTCCAAAAGGTGGTCCTAAAAGAGACGGGACGCACCCTGACGGAGGCGCGGCCCCTCCCAGCCTCTTTATTTCTGCCTTTCTCCTTCTGAGTGGCCGAAGAATGGAATCCCGTTTTAGCTTTCCCCCTGTTTACAAAACAGAAGCCTCGGTCTCGCCCCTCCACTTCTTTGTATGGACCCATCCAAGCAAAAAGCCAAGCTCCCTCTGTTAGCTGTGCGGGCGTCAATGCCTTGCTGGTCAGTCCTTAGCAGGGCATTCCAACGGTGAGGTAACAAAAGGAACTGGAATGCCAAGGAAGATTCTAGAAGGCAGAATCTTTAGAGTTTTTTTTTTTTAGAACAGGCAGCAGCTGGACTGCTATACTGTGCCCTGTGGTGTGGGGGGGTGTGGGGGTTATGGGGGTGTTGGGGGGTACGCATCTCAAAAAACTAACACCGCCGCTGCTGCACAAGGTTGCTGAGCATCTTCAGAGATGAAGCAAGCTACAGAATCAGCTGTCTTCACAATGAAATGAAGACAGCGGACGGTCTCTCGCCCACGTCAGCCTCAGTGAAAAGTTCCCATTGTCCCGGCTTCTCCTTTGAGCCGTCAGTCAAGCGGCAGGTCCTGCATTTCCATTTCAATGCAGTGCCGCGGGTCGCGTTAAGATGCGGGACAGCTCCTCTTTGGAGATCGTTTCTGTCTTCTTGCTGGCTGTCGCTGCCGGATTTGGGGAGCGCACCTGGTGGGGTCCTGGCGCTGGAGCGCGGAGCGGAACCGCGTGCGACCGGGCAGCGTTTCCTATGGGGGTGCAGTGAGCGTGACGCACGCCTCGGGATTAGCTCACTTCCTCTTGTGGAAACACCCGGATTAAGTTTGGTCAGAGCTGTACACACACACACACACACACTGAGACACACACACACATAGAGACGCACGCACACACTGAGACACACACACACTGAGACACACACACACACATAGAGACGCACGCACACACTGAGACACACACACACTGAGACTCACACACGCACACACACACGCACACACACACACACGCACACACACACGTCTATGCTTATCAGGCCCTGCTAATCACAACGGTGTAAAGTCAACATCAACCTTACAGGAAAGAAAAAGAAAAAATCCCATCCCATTATAATACACCGGAGAAACCCTTGCTGGCCACGTGGGGAGGTTATTTTCTCAAGTCCTGTACTGTGTGTCTCTGTAGGGCTTGCCTGTGCAGTATAGACACATTCCTGGACACTGAGAGTCACCGGTATCCCCCAGAAGCGAGCCAGGCTGGGTGGGAGTTTACTGCAATCCCCCGAGCAGAGAGAGAGAGAGAGAGAGAGAGAGAGAGGGGGATGAAACCTGCCATTAGCACAGCAGGGGTGCAGGGCTAATGAAGAGGCTCTCCTTTGTCCTGTGTCTGAGGGGAGGGGCGACAGCTTAACACTTCAAACAGGACAGGGGGGGGGTCCTCGGCAGGGTCCAGTCAGGCATTTGTAGGGGCAGCCCTTTTCGGCTTCAGGCCCCCTCTGTGAACCCACTCTTGTTTAGCCCTGTTTAGTTTTAAGATCCTTGTCCTTAAGCTGAGGGAACACAGAGACACTCCGCGGCTTGGAGCCTGGTTTCAGGAGACTGTAGGTTTCAGGTCGCTGCGCGGCACACCAGGCAGGGAGACTTGGGGGGTTTGATACAGCAAACCTCAAACCTCCTGGAACCAGCTTTCAAACCACACGTTCCTGAGTTATGTACAGTAAAACAATATATATTCTTACTATCAAAATAATAATTTTATTGTATACGCTCCCCCGCTCCCCCACCGCCTGCCACGCAAGCACCCCTGGGCGGGCAGCTTGATAAATTGACTCCCCTGCCTCCGGGAGTCCAGGCCGGGTCCCAGACCATGCAGAGCTGTGTGTCTCAAACTAAGTAAGGCCCGTCCGTTCTTCAACGACAAAAGAGTGGGGAGGCTGCTTGTCCCAGAAGAGGGAGGAGGGGACAGTGATGAAGCTATCTGGGGTAATCATCACTTTCGCTGTTCACTTCTCAGGGGGGGGTGTTTCAATGCAACGAAACAAAAGGCTTGCCTGCCTGCCTGCTCTCCTCTATTGAGGGGCAGTGAAGGATTGCTAGGCTGGACACAAAAGGCAGCTCTGAGGGATGCACGGTGAAGGACAGCTTGATAAATTGCCCTCTCCAGCGATTTCCTTCGAAACGTGAACCTATCTCGGTATGTAAGCAAGTTAGCTCTTGTTCAGTTCTGTGGCGGCAGTAGTCTGGAAAAGCTCCAAGTTCCCTCACATCTCTGTAAAGCCGAGTTGAACACGAAGCCATTTTTTCAGGAGCTTGAAAGCTGGTTCCAGGAGACCCCCGGGAAACCTAGTTTGAGGTTTGCTGTATCAAACCCCCAAGTCTCCCTGCCTGGTGTGCCGCGCAGCGGCCTGAAACCTACAGTCTCCTGAAACCAAGCTCCAAGCCGCAGAGTCGTGGCTTCGTGTCCCTTCAGCTTTAGAGACATGCAACTCTACCTGTGCGCCAAGATCAAATGATGTACCTACTTCAAAAATCCCTCAATTGAGATCTAATATGCTTTTCTATATCAAGCACGACGACTGGATGATATGATCTGGTATTGGAACGCAGGTGTAAGATATGCTTTCAGTGTTGACGTGCTTTGATCGGAGGGTTAAGGCGAGTTTGCCTTGCCTGAAACGCCACTTTGCTGAACGACAGGGTGGGCTATTCCAAAGGGAGGTCCTGTGCAGGGGTGTGTGTCCATCGCTTGAGATGCCGTCTCCCGATTGGCCCGATCCATGGCAGGAGGCGGTCCCAATCGACGGGAAAATGTGCAAAAAAAACCGCGGGAATTTTCAGTAGCTTTCCGCGGCCTCTTTTAGTGTCTGTGAATAAACGGCTTCTAAAAACGTGAATCAGGTGAACATCATCACATCAAACAGCGTGTGGGTGATGTGCTTCCAGTTTAATACAGCAAGCGTATCTACAGAGACGGTCAGATGAATTTTCAAACCCTTTTCAAAGACTCCAGCCTTTAATCAGCTCCGACCTTTCATAGGAGACAAAACATCTGTCGATTTAACAAAACTAGAAGCCGACAGCCAAGCTCTATATTTCAGGAGTGTTTCTGATCATTACGAGGGAACGATGTGGCTGCAGAAGACGGTGAATCCGCGGAAGACTGCGGAGCTTAAGAATTGCGCGTGCCTCTGCCCGTTGCCCTGCAGGGACTGGAGAAGGAGACCCTCCCCAAAATTGGAAGGGATTCAGGCTGACGTTTGTTCGCGCGTTGGGGAAGGGGCTGACTCGTCGGGGGGGATGGAGGGACTCCGAATCGACAAGCCAGGGTCAGAGGTCAGGGGTCAGCTCACAGGGCTGTAAAGGAATTCCGAGCTGCATGCCAAAAGATTGAATTACCAACTGGGGGGGTGGAGGGGGAGGGCTCTCTCCCACCCCCTCACCCCTCCAGTCTTGCTGCTAAATTATCACACACTTTTGATAGACGTTCAAACACTCATGAAAGGGTCGATGAAGCTGAAATAAAGAAATCGGGGCTGTGGAACCATTCAGACGGCTCGGGTATATTTACGTGCAGGTTTTTGATCATTTTAACAAGTAAGCGAATTAATTAAATCACATTTTTTTTCTGTCTCTTTCTCTTTTGGAGTAAAACTTTTTTTTTTTTTCCAGGTAGGCTAAGGCTCGAGCGCGCGTCTTGTCTTTGTCGTAACGCGCCCCCGTAAAAAAATGTCCCCCCAGTTGTTAAAGTCCTTAACGAACACTTGTTCTCCCCCCCCCCCCCCCCCCCGCCCACAACACCTGGTAGCACTTTTATAACTTAGAGAAGAGCTACCTTGACAGAGCAAACACTGGACCTATTCAGCCGAACGGGACCCCTGGCTTTGACAGGACCCCACTCTCTCTCCCAAATTCCTGCTGACGACGACTTTAGCAGCACGGCGACCCCTTGACCCACAGCTGTTGCGTTCTATTTGGGGGGGTGTGGGGGGGGGGGTCGGCTGTCCCTAAGGTTACGCGGAGGGCATAGTTCTATGGGACGGGAGAGCTGAAGAGTTAGAGACCATGGCTTGAGTACTTAACTGTTTTTTTTTTTTTTTTACTGCACTAGCATGCGAATGTATTAGAGCACCTCCAGATTTCTCAATGATATCCTTTAAAAACCCGCCTGCATGAAAACGCCTCTGGGTGTGAGAATTTCAATCTCCGCTCAGGAATCAGGGATGTAGAAACACACTTGTGTGTGAAAATGTCACATCGCTCTGTGCTTGAGCATTACAGTCAGCAGTTCAATTGGACAATCAGCCCATTGCTTCTGAGTTCTGATTTGCTGTGAAATCAGAAAATCTTCAATAGCACTGCAATGGGGTGAGGCTGGTAGAATGGGACCCCAGTGTGCTCACTATACCCTTCCTGAATGATCTTCAATAGCACTACAGTGGGGTGAGGCTGGTAGAATGGGACCCCAGTGTGCTCACTATACCCTTCCTGAATGATCTTCAATAGCACTGCAATGGTGTGAGGCTGGTCGAATGGGACCCCAGTGTGCTCACTATACCCTTCCTGAATGACCTTCAATAGCACTGCAATGGGGTGAGGCTGGTAGAATGGGACCCCAGTGTGCTCACTATACCCTTCCTGAATGATCTTCAATAGCACTGCAATGGGGTGAGGCTGGTACAATGGGACCCCAGTGTGCTAACTATACCCTTCCTGAATGATCTTCAATAGCACTACAATGGGGTGAGGCTGGTAGAATGGGACCCCGGTGTGCTCACTATACCCTTCCTGAATGATCTTCAATAGCACTACAATGGGGTGAGGCTGGTAGAATGGGACCCCAGTGTGCTCACTATACCCTTCCTGAATGATCTTCATTAGCACTACAATGGGGTGAGGCTGGTAGAATGGGACCCCAGTGTGCTCACTATACCCTTCCTGAATGATCTTCAATAGCACTTCAATGGGGTGAGGCTGGTAGAATGGGACCCCAGTGTGCTCACTATACCCTTCCTGAATGATCTTCAATAGCACTGCAATGGGGTGAGGCTGGTAGAATGGGACCCCAGTGTGCTCGCTATACCCTTCCCAGACGATCTCCGCTGGCAATGCAGGCAGGCAGACAGAGGCACGACAATCAGAAAACCAAAAAAGTCCTGGCCGCTCCCCCCTCCCCCGTCCACACGCAGGGTTTTGCTTGCAGGGGAAAGGCAGGGCCGGAATGTTTCAACGGGAACGTGACCCGACACATCATTGGTGCAATCGGGGACGGGAGGGGGGGGGGGGGGGGGTCGTGACCTTTGCCCCAGGCAAGAAGAAATTCTCTTTTTTTCTCTTTTCGACGGCAGAACAAGGCCTTCTTTTTGGTTTTTTCAACGCAAGGATTGTCATGTGAGCAAAAACCGGGAAAACCTGACCAGCTAGTGAAGGAGAAAGAAGATTTATTTCCTTTAAGCCTCCTCTCCTCTCTCTTCTCTACTCCTCTCTCCTTCTCTCTCCTCTCGTCCTCTCTCTATTTGGTATTTCTTCTGCTCTTCTGAAGTGACGCTCGCAAGTCATTCTTACCTCACAGCGTTTACCAGCCACACTACAGACAGCTTCACTTTTAGTCTCATTCATTTGCGACGGCTTTTCATTATAGAATTATGCTTGTGGGTATATTCTAAGGAGATTTGAAAGTTTCAAAACGTTCTCATTCGCAACCTCATGAAATTCCTGCTGGCCCCCGCAGTGACCCCCCAACCCAAAGCGTGGGAACATGGGATTGCTGTATTTTTTTGTGGGTTGTTTTTTCATTTGGGAGAAATATAAGTTATTGTGCTATCGTTTCCTCGCGAAGCCTGGGGGTTAATTACCAGGTTAAATATCGCTAAGCTTGGCGTCCACTCGTCAGATTTATATGTTCCTGTGCTGACCTGGCACTGGGGGGGGGATGTTTCGGTGCTTTCCTCTGTATCGTCCTGCCGCCAGTATTTCTCCGCTGTTTTTTTTGGCCCCTTTCTCTGTTTTCCAGAAGCGTTGTCATCTCCTGGGGAGGTCTTGCTTCAGTGTAAAAATCAAGACTTCATCAAATAACCAACACCTCCTGAGCAGAATCTTAGATTCATTGCATCTTCTGAAACCCCTTCCTTAACAGTGCTAAATCTGAAGGAAGTGGAACTAAAATACAGGGTGTTGCAGGGGGGACAGTTTAATGGTTACACTATGGTGTATTATTATTAATTGGTCATTTAGCAGACGCTTTTATCCAAAGCTACTTACAGAGACCAGGGGGGTGAACTCTGCATCATCAACAACTGCTGCTGCTGCTGCTGCAGAGTCACTTCCAGGGGTGGGGGGTTGGAATGTCACGCTCCAGGCGACCCAGGAAGTACAACGCAATCTGAAAGGGTGGCTTGCAAACAGAGATTTCCGTGTGTGTGTGTCTGTGTGTGTGTCCGTGTGTGTCCATGTGTGTGTGTGTGTGTCTGTGTGTGTGTGTCTGTGTGTGTGTCTGTCTGTGTGTGTGTGTGTCTGTGTGTGTGTGTGTGTGAGTGTGTGTGTGTGTGTCTGTGTGTGTGTGTGTGTCTGTGTGTGTGTGTCTGTGTGTGTGTCTGTCTGTGTGTGTGTGTGTCTGTGTGTGTGTGTGTGTATGTGTGTGTGTGTGTCTGTGTCTCTGTGTGTCCGTGTGTCTGTCTGTGTGTGTGTGTGTGTGTGTGTGTGTCTGTCTGTGTGTGTGTGTGTGTCTGTGTGTGTGTGTGTGTGTCTGTGTGTGTGTGTGTGTGTGTGTGTGTGTGTCTTTGTGTGTGTGTCTGTGTATGTGTGTGTGTGTGTGTGTGTGTCTGTGTGTGTCAAAAAGCTCCAAAGAATTGTTCGGATTATCGGAAGGAAAGTGACAGCGTCTATCTTTTCTCTTTAAAATTAACGCAACCTCCGCCGCACGGCATGCTGGGAAAGAACAGCCCAAATCTGACCTTAGTTGCAAGGGGAAAGAACTGCCAGAATCTGACCTCAGCCGCACGGCATGCTGGGAAAGAACCGCCAGAATCTGACCTCAGCCGCACGGCATGCTGGGAAAGAACCGCCAGAATCTGACCTCAGCCGCTAGGCATGCTGGGAAAGAACCACCAGAATCTGACCTTAGCCGCAAGGCATGCTGGGAAAGAACCGCAAACATCCGTCAATGTTCTTATGCTTGTCCCCTTCCCTTCCCTTTAACTTTTTTTTTTAATGATTCTTGCAACCAAAAAATGCTGCCTGGCTTGCTTACTCTTCCAGCGCTGCTGCTTCTGAAAAAGACTAAACCAAGTTTTCTTCTGCTGCTCACACGCTGCACTCTGAACGACAGCAGTGGCGACGGCTGGAATACTTCAGCCCGTGGGTATCGGGGGGCTGCATTCTTCTTTATCCCATCCCCGGGAGAGCAGTGCTGTGCTGCGAGAGCGTGTGCTCATGACTCTTCTCAATGTACTGCGACGCCGACCTCACCAGCCTCCTGGATAATAAATCAGCAGAGCCCCCCCTCTCCCCTCAGCCTGACCCACTCACCGCTCGGACACAGTTGCTGCTGTTAAATTTAGAGCCGCTGTCAGTGCCCTTGTGTCCTGTCTCCTGCAGGGCTTCTCTGAGGGTTACACACGCGTGACCGCGGGGGGGGGGTCATTTTAAGGCTACAGTCCAAGGGTTGACAGTGAGGGGGCACCACATTGAAAACCGTGCCAATGTGAGTCTTCCTGTTTTCCGAATCACAGGGTCGAGGCATTGTTTATGGTTGCTCTTGTGTGCGTGTCGGGTCTCCTGTTGAAAAACAGCTCCCATGTGTTTTTTTTTTTTTTTTTCCTTTGGGGAGAAATTTCTTTGTCGTCGTTTGCTGAACTTTTTATGATGCTCCCGGGGGTTTCGCAATTGCTCAAATACTTTTTTTTTGTTGTTGATAAGACTGTGTTTTGACCTGATTTCAGCAGCTGCACTTTGATTCTAGTTCCATGCCATAGGTGGAGGGGTAGGCCAACTGTCTGTATTGACGTGAGAGCCAGCCCCATCTAGTGCCCACTTTGGGTCCACTATTTGTTCTGTTTTGCTGGCAATACACTAGATGTGCACTAGATGGCGCTGGGTTAATCTAGCCTGTCTATGCAGGGAACTGAACCCACAGCCAAAGCAGCTTAACACAGACAAAATAAAAAAATAACCACAATACTTTAGTGATTGAAATAAGAATAATTAATTTTAATCCCACCCCCTTTCTCTGCTCCACCAGTAGAGCAGAGGGAGGCTGTTCAGAGAGTATAAGAGCCTCTCTTTCTCTTATCCACCAGCGCAGAGCAGAGGAAGGCTGTCCACAGAGTATAAGAGCCTCCCTTTCTCTTTCTCTGCTTCACCAGCACAGAGCAGAGGGAGGCTGTTCAGAGAGTATAAGAGCCTCCATTTCTCTTTCTCTTATCCACCAGCACAGAGCAGAGGGAGGCTGTTCAGAGAGTATAAGAGCCTCTCTTTCTCTTATCCACCAGCGCAGAGCAGAGGGAGGCTGTTCAGAGAGTATAAGAGCCTCTCTTTCTCTTATCCACCAGCGCAGAGCAGAGGGAGGCTGTTCAGAGAGTATAAGAGCCTCTCTATTTCTCTAATGCACTGGTAAGTGTCCTAATAATAGGAGATAGGGTTCCAATTTGGCACCTTTTTTTAACAGGCACTAAAGAATGTCTCTAAAGCAAAAACACTGGTCAGTTAAATTATACCGGGGGGCTCTTTATAAGCAGGAAAGGTGACTAATTGAAATGTGCTGGGGGGCCAGGGAGCGGGCTGGGGTTACAACTGAATGCAATTAGACAGAGTGAAAGGTTAGACTTTAGCCAGGAGGCTAAATTTAGTGAATTAAACCTGTGTCTCTCTGCCCTTTTTTTTTTTCAAAAGACCATACAGTATATATGCGCTGTACTGATTAAAGCATTTCAAAGTTAACATCCTTTTAGAAAAAATACGTTGGTTTTTTTGTTGTTTTTTTTTTTTTTTCAGCGTAGTCTTGGGGTCTATTTTCAAAGACTTCAGTACTGTAACGGGGCTCAGTTGTTACTTTTGGCATTTTTTTTTATTGTGAGTTGGTTGAAATAAAGAAATAACGCGGTACAGTACTCCTGGGATTTGAAAATTAACAGTGATATTTAAACTAAACACTTAATAGAAATTCGTGACAATTATCATTTTTTTATTTTTTTATATTAACCCTTCAATTCGTTTTACTGCGTAATGTTAACTATTGGGAGTATAGTATTTTTATTTTATTTTTTTTAAATAAGAGGTACATTTACACACTAACGTGTGGCTAATACTTGGGTTCAAGTAAGAAATTACGTACCAGGGATATTGTTTTTGTCGTATTTTTGTTAAAAGACTGGTGTGTTGCTAATGGCAACGATTTAATGGCGGGACTGTTGAAAACCCAGCATTCCAATGCACGAGGGTTTTTTTTTTTAAAACTGTCATTTAAAAATAACCGTTAAAAACGTTTAGAAAATACTCGTGGGTGTCATAAATACAGTACTTTGAATATTTTGGTTTATAAAACCAGACTTTGACCTAAAAAAAAAAAAAATAAATACATAAATAATGTCGACTCACCAACATCTGCTTTCCACGAGAGAGGACAACACAGCCGGCCTTCAGAAGTTAAAAGAATAATTATGTAAGTTTATATTTGTTTAAATGTAGATTTAAACCTACACAAAAAAACAGTGTGCCGGCTACTTAACAGTTAATCTAAGAACCCATATCGACTCTCGAAATCAATTATGTATAATTTATACGCGCTTTAAATTATGTGTATTTCTGGAAAGGCTGTACTGCGTTGTAACGAGTGCCCTAATGTCTTTAATTTTGCAAATTGACTTGTCCCACCAAAACGAATTCATTCCAAATTAGAAAACAAAATCTCAAACGAAGATTAATGTTATTTCCCCCAGAATTATTAACGGCCAGTCTGCGGTGTTCAGAGAGTTCAAGTAAGTAAGTGCTCCAAAGAAATTCATGAGAATCCATAGGGTTTACATAGAACTATTTACTACTGTAATGTGCAGTGTTGCTGTTATTTTGTGAAGAAAATAAAATATTAATATGGAAAAAAATACGACTTTTTTGCTACTGCATCCCGCTCGCATAACCCGGCGGGCATTAGGACTTAAAAGTGTTCCGTAAATAACATACTTGTTAACCAATCACCAGCAGGCGAATCCTTGGACGTCATTGTGGGCAAGCCCCGCCCTTTTCTTCGCTCCTGTCCAATCGGCTGTTTCGGAACGCGTCAAACCCGTTCTGAGAAGCCGCCCACGCCCTTATAAGGAGGTCCAGCCCGTAATAGGAAGGTGTCCGCTGGACCACGTGTAGGAGTTGCATGTTTAGTGTCACTTTTAGGAGCTGCCCGGGACTGGGGTTATAGTGAGGGAGTTGACAGCAGTCGGGGCAACAGCTTGAGACTTGTAAACTTTTTTTTAAAATTTTTTTGTGCATTTTTATTTAAGAGGGTTTAAAAAGAAAGGCAAAGATTTTTTTTTTTCCCAACGTTTTTTATCCTTTTCATAGCACAACAGGATATTTCGGTGTGTCGGATCCGATTCAAAACGGCATTATAAATGGTTTTTAAATGTTTCTGTGCATGGCTGTGTTGCGGTGATCAGGAAGTCGGCGTGGTGGTACAATCGCTGTAGTAGTATTGAGAAAATTACGTTTCTCGACTTTTACCACCAAATAAAAGCTACTGCATAAGCGCTTATATAACTACATTTAAATTTTATAAAAATAATACAAACATAAAACTCTTTTTTTTGTTCTGCTTTAGTTTTATTAGGCTACTGTTTTTGTAATGTTAAAACTATAGGGTAAAGTATTTGACGCTATTCTTTTTTAAATATTTGTTCAGTTTTTGTTTTTCACAGATAATAAAATAAATAAAGTTAATTCATTCATTATGTTTTAGATGATCGCAATACCACAAACGGTATTTTATCGTTGTTAATTTACAGACAGGCTAGCGTCACCAAAGTTAAACTCGGGAGAGATGGATTTCAGTATCGGGGTCGAACGGACCTTATCTTGGCGAAACTGATTTCATTTTCTCGTCCAGTTTTGGATTTTTTGGGGGGAGGGGGAGAGAGAGAGATTTATTATATTTTTATATATTTTTTAAAAAATGTATTAAAAGCAAGCATCGAAGAATTTCAAAACGGATTTCTCTGTTTACGTTTTCTTGCTTTCTACTGAAAAAAACAAAGAGAATCGTTGGATTTGTCAAGAGATCCGAGACAAAAGGAATTAAGACTGAATTAAAAATCTCGTAATTTCAAAGGCTGGATTAATATCAGGACGGACACCTCGCCTTTTTCACTTCGTCAAAACGGATCAGCATCACCTCGCAAAATAAAAAATAAAATCTCAGACAGAAAACAAAAAAGGCTGCTACACGTTTTATGAACCATAAAAGCGCTGCTAGATAGTATGGCAATGGTAGTGAATTCTTGGCAAGAAGGCATCTCCGCGGGTCCCGGCTCCCTGCTCCCAGCCCCCGCCCCACACTGCGGCCAGGATACCGCGGGGACTCCCATCCAAACCCCGGGCACCCCGCCTGTTTCCACGCCGGGCAATGACTCCAATTCCGGGGACAAGACCCCCAATGTCGACTGCATGGTGTGCGGGGACAAGTCGAGCGGCAAGCACTACGGACAGTTTACCTGCGAGGGCTGCAAGAGCTTTTTCAAGCGCTCCGTGAGGCGGAACCTGAGCTACACCTGCCGGGGAAACCGAGACTGCCCCATCGACCAGCACCACCGCAACCAGTGCCAGTACTGCCGCTTCAAGAAGTGCCTCAAAGTCGGCATGAGGAGAGAAGGTGAGCCGGGGAGAGGAGGTAGAGTGCTCTGTCCTTTGGATGAGACATAAAACAAATGAGGTCCTATTAGAAGTGACTCTGCTAAATCACTCATTAATAATAATAATAATAATAATAATAATAATAATAATAATAATAATAACAAAAACACATATAATAATAATAATAATAATAATAATAATAATAATAATAATAATAATAATAATAATAATAACAAAAACACATATAATAATAATAATAATAATAATAATAATAATAATAATAATAATAATAATAATAATAATAATAATAGTGAAAATCAGAATTTTTCGATGATAACCCGCAGTCTTTTTTTATTTTTTCAAAATAATGCGAATGTATCTTGCTTATCCTATTAGATATTGTCTGTCTCCCTCTATCTCTATCTATCTTTCCGATCTATCTCTATCTGTCACACACACATATATCTTATCTAGAGAGATAGCTGTATTAAATAGCCATAAATATGTAATGCAACTTGCTATTCCTATAACCTGGCTCCAAAGCATGCCACTTATTTATTCATGTAACTTATTTTAAACGGAGTCCAGGAGGAATTCAGTTTTAAACGTGTATGCTTTCTTTCCAAGTGAAAGTTAAAGGCGTACGTGTATCACTATGCTGGGGATGTGTTCGGTTGTGTTCTAGCGGTGGATGTGGCGCCGTATGGGTTTCATATCCCATTAAAACAGCACTGTACTTAGAGCTGGCACAGAAATATAAATTGAGACACCAGGTCCTTGCAGAAGACTTATGATTCATATTTAATGACCTCTGAAATCCCGTGTGTATATATATATATATATATATATATATATATATATATATATATATATATATATTCAATCTCCGCTCAGTAATCAGGGATATAGAAACACCGCTCTGTGCTTTAATCAGGCGTCTTAAACCACTTCTAAAAAGTCTCCTGCGTTTTATCGTGTGTGGCTCTGTGTTCCTTTTCTCTTTACTGTTTGAAATGAATTGCATGGGTGGCCTATTAAAGGCATCCATTCAGACAATCGCTACTAATGTGCCTATATTGACGATTTTCCCGGATGTTCAGTTCCAGTGGTTTGATTTCAGACGCACACAAAGCAAAACAACAAACTCGCAAAACTTTCAAGCATGTGTTTCGAAGGGGGCTTTGGAATAAGAGATGAAAATAATACACCTCCTCGAAAACATGAACCGCGATCTGCATTTAATAACTAAACCGGTATTTATTATTTAATAATAATAATAATAATAATAATAATAATAATAATAATAATAATAATAATAATAATAATAATAATAACAGCGCGGTTTTCAGAATGTATTTTGCTTCACTTTGATTGGATTTTTAAAATACACGTCCCACTAGTTTTTAAATGTTTTCTTAGCTTACGTTATGAACTTGTAGCCCTGAGCGATTGATATAGTCACGCCACATTTAGCTGAAAGCCATACACGTTTTATTAAATCTTAAATATTGCAAACTCCTACATTATATAACGGCAGTATTTATAACGGACAGGGCGCGCAGCAGTATTTAATAGAGGAGGGAGAGAGAGAGGGGGGGCCGCTGACCTCTTAAAATATAGACTAAACTATACAGCAAAATAAACGGGAGAGTCTTCAAAATATACGTGGGTCTATAAACTACCAAATAAATGTCAAAGTAGAGAAAACGAGACCAGCAAGTTCACTGTGTCGATGAAATGTGATTTTATTAGATTTTTATGTTTATGATTACTATACGGCTGTCCACCGCTTCTCGTACGCTATACTATCGAACGACGTTGAATTAAACAACGCTGCAGAATTTAATCTGAGGAAAGACTGTGGTCGTGGTTTCCATGCACAAAGCAGGGTCGAGCCGTGGAACCCCCGCAGGTTGTTCTCTGACGGTTATTCATTCGAGACTGTAAAATAAACTAATTTAAGATAAGACCTCAAAGCAACTATGGAGTTCTATCGGGAAAAAAAATGTCCTGTTGTTATTTTACGCGGCATAACCAAAAGGTATAGTGTTAAAAAAAAAAAAACAGAACGCGAGCTGTATTTATGTAATTTTATTATTATTATTATTATTATTATTATTATTATTATTATTATTATTATTATTATTATTATTATTTATTTATTTCTTAGCAGACGCCCTTATCCAGGGCGACTTACAATCGTAAGCAAATACATTTCAAGTGTTACAATACAAGTAATACAATAAGAGCAAGAAATACAATAACTTTTGTTCAAGTGTGACAAACCACAATTCAATAATACAGCAGATAATAGTGATAGTTACATCAGGATATGATTAAATAGTGATAGTTACATCAGGATATGATTAAATACAAAGTACTACAGGTTAAACACTTGGCACATTACAGTTTTCTGAAGTACAGGATTAAATGCAGTAAAATAGGGGGCAGATAAGAGTAAAATAAAGCACATTTACATGAAGGGTGATAGTGTCCCAGGATACATTCTAAATTAGGGCTCTCCAACCCTGGTCCTGGAGAGCTACTGGGGCTGCTGGTTTTCATTTCAACCAATCTCTCTGTTACTTAATTGAACCAATTATTGGCTTAATTAGTAAAGATTAACAGATGTTCCAGATCTTTGGCCACTGATGATGTAAAGACACCTAGAAAACCTGCTGGATGGGGGCTCTCCAGGACCAGGGCTGGGGAGACCCCTGCTCTAAATGAACATTTATAAACACACACGCACACACACACACGCACACAAACACACGCACACACATACATATATTGCAATCCTTCATTTTGGCTACAAACTGCCGCGTCCTGTTTTGAGGACAGTGGAGTAAGTTAGACGCGATCCTGGATTCAGAGCAGTGAAATTTCAAGCCGGCTGTGAAGCTCAACACATAGAAATGGAGCTGCTTTATCATCACTGCGGGGTGGAAAGACAACACCAAAAAATGGATCATTTTGAGGCTTCAGTTTCTTATTTTATATCGAGGCCTCATTAATAAAAACATCCGAAGGGCTGCATGTGCAGAATTACATTTAGAACAGATCAAAGTTATCGTGTAGTTCAAGAGAAAATTTAAATAACAGGTAGATAGACGGCAGTTATAAAAAAATAAATAAAATGCTCCAAATAATTACAAGTTGCCCGGCCTCAGATGAGGACAACGGCGCTCCATGGGTTAAACCAGCCAGTCACAGCACAAGCGGCTCCATCGTTTAATGATTAAAACCCATCGCAATGCAAACTGCACATCTGGGACTGTGCATAGCCTGTGCTGTTTCCGAGAACTCCCTTTCAAGCCTCCTAATGACAGACAGTACGGGGCGAGGGAGGGGTTACTGCGTGCCAGCTACAGCAATCTATTGCATAGTTATCAAGCTGTTAAAACTCTCTAACCCCAACCCCAACTCTAAACCCAACCCCAACTCTAACCCCAACCCCAACTCTAACCCTAACCACAACCACAACCCCAACTCCAACCCCAACCCCAACCACAACCCCAACCCATGCTCTATCCCCAACCCCAACTCTAACCCCAACCACAACCCCAACCCCATCTCTAACCCCAACCACAACTCTAACCCCAACCCCAACTCTAACCCGAACCAAAACCACAACCCCAACCCAAACTCTAACCCCAACCACAACTCTAACCCTAACCCCAACTCTAACCCCAACCAAAACCACAACCCCAACTCTAACATCAACCACAACTCTAACCCCAACCACAACCCCAACCTCAACTCTAACCCCAACCCAACTCTAACACCAACCACAACTCTAACCCCAACCCAACTCTAACCCCAACCACAACTCTAACCCCAACCCAACTCTAACCCCAACCAAAACCACAACCCCAACTCTAACATCAACCACAACTCTAACCCCAACCACAACCCCAACCTCAACTCTAACCCCAAACCCAACTCTAACCCCAACCACAACTCTAACCCCAACCCCAACTCTAACCCCAACCACAACCCCAACCCCAACTCTAAACCCAACCCCAACCCTAACATTCTCCTGTCCTTCCCCTCAGCTGTCCAGCGTGGCCGGATGTCCAACTCCCAGACCAGCCCAGGACAGTACCTGACCAACGGCAGTGACCCCTACAATGGTCAGGCCTACCTGTCAGGGTTCATCTCCCTTCTCCTTCGGGCCGAGCCGTACCCCACCTCCCGCTACGGGACCCAGTGCATGCAGACCAACAACCTGATGGGCATCGAGAATATCTGTGAGCTAGCGGCCCGGCTGCTCTTCAGCGCTGTGGAGTGGGCGAAAAACATCCCCTTCTTCCCAGACCTGCAACTCGCAGACCAGGTACCTGAGCCACATTGACTGAGGAGGGGTCTTACTGCATGAGAACAGGAGAGAAAGCGTGTCAGTGGATGATGGCTGATGGATGATGGATGATGGCTGATGGATGATGGATGATGGATGATGGATGTCTCTTGTGTTATCTGCAGAGAGTTGTGTGTTGGGGTGTAGAGACTGTAGAAGGAGGCTTGGTGGTCAGGTGGTTTAGAGAAAGGGGTCTTGATACCAGGAGGTTCAATCCCAGCTCAGCCACTGACTCCCTGTGTATATGTGTGTGTGTGTGTGTGAGACCCTGAGCAAGTCACTGAACCTCCTTGTGCTCCGTCCTTCGGATGAGACATAAAACAAATGAGGTCCTATTAGAAGTGACTCTGCTAAATCACTCATTAATAATAATAATATTAATAATAATAATAATAAATAGTTTGGGGGTGTTCTAATAAATGTGCACACTACTGTATACGGTTTTACGTCACTTCTCTAATAATAATAATAATAATAATAATAATAACAGGTCTAAGCTGCATTGTATTGTATTGTATTGTGTTGTATTGTGTTGTATTGCTTCTCTCTAGGTGTCTCTGTTGCGGATGACCTGGAGCGAGCTGTTTGTCCTGAACGCCGCGCAGTGCTCCATGCCCCTCCACGTGGCCCCCCTGCTGGCCGCCGCCGGCCTCCACGCCTCCCCCATGCCCGCGGACCGGGTTGTGGCTTTCATGGATCACATCCGGGTCTTTCAGGAGCAGGTGGAGAAGCTCAAGACCCTGCAGGTGGACACGGCCGAGTATTGCTGCCTGAAGGCCCTCGTTCTCTTCACCTCCGGTAAGCGCTGTCCTGCAGAGGGGGGAGATGGGGCTGAGATCAGCAGGGAGGGGCAGCTGTAGGGCTGGGCTGGCAGCCATGGGGAGCTGTTCTGCATCGGGGTTAGCTGCTAAAATACATGGCAAGCTGCTTTCTGGACTGTGGTGCAGTGTGCAAATGTATTACAAATCAATCACAGGAAATGACCACGTTAGATTAGAAGTAATTAATAAATTATATTGAAAACCTATAATGTTTCCTATGTAAGCTTAATTTCATCTTCATATTATCTGAAGACTGCAGAAGCTGAAACGTTATATATATATATATATATATATATATATATATATATATATATATATATATATATATATATATATAATATATATACACAGTCAAGTGCACATTTATCGGAACACCTCCAGATGTGTCATTGATATCTTTTATATACCTGCCTGCATGAAAACACCTCTGGGTGTGAGAATTTCAATCTCAGCTCAGTTATCAGGGATATAGAAACACACTCGTGTGTGCGTTTTGTGCTTTAATCAGGCGTCTTAAAGCACTTCTAAAAAGTCTCCTGCGTTTTACCGTGTGTGGCGCTGTGCTCCTTTTCTCTTTACTGTTTTAAATGAATTGCACGGGTGGCCTGTTAAAGTTATCAATTCAATTAGACCATCACTAATTTGCTAGACATTTTTCCCAGATTTTCAGTCCCAGTGGTTTGATTTCAAACGCACAGCAAATCAAAACTACTCCAGAAGCAATGGGGTGTTCTGATACATTTGCGCACTGCCGTGTGTATACAAGAATAAAACAAAAAGTGCCTTGTGTAATCCTACCAAGTCAATTAAACAGCGGAGAATACAATATGACTGATCCTGGCGATTTTGCACTCAGGAAAACTAGCCAGGCTGGGAGAGCTTTTTAAAAAGCTGGCTTGTCAGAAATATTTTGCCTTTACATGCTCATCCCAAATGCATTCCTCCCTTCTGTCTATGATTTCTGTCCGAGCTGCTATCCATAATTTAAGCGACCCCCCCCCCCCCCTTCCTCGGCCTGAATAATGCATATCATTCATAGAGTACTAGATTCCTGTGACCTACATAACCCCTGCAGCCTGGGAGGAGAGGGGGTGGGAGGGGGGGGTGTCGTGTCCCGTCACCATGAATTAAACACAGACCCCCTCAATTCACTAGTCAAATACAATCAAATCCTTGAAGCTAATTATTAAAACAGTGCGTTGCCACTTTTCTTGATGAAGTATGACGGATAGTCCGTAAGTAAATATCCCCACACCGCTAAAGACACTGGGGGGTCCAGCGGTTAAAAGAAAGGGGGCTTGTTACCAGGAGGTTCAAACCCGGCTCAGCCACTGACTCCCTGTGTGTGTGTGTGTGTGTGTGCGTGACCCTGAGCAAGTCACTGAACCTCCTTGTGCTCCGTCCTTCGGATGAGACGTAAAACAAACGAGGTCCTATTGGAAGTGACTCTGCAGCAGCAGTTGTTGATAATGCATAGTTATTATTATTATTATTATTTATTTCTTAGCAGACGCCCTTATCCAGGGCGACTTACAATTGTTACAAGATATCACATTATACATTATTTCACATTATACAGATATCACATTATTTTACATACAATTACCCATTTATACAGTTGGGTTTTTACTGGAGCAATCTAGGTAAAGTACCTTGCTCAAGGGTACAACAGCAGTGTCCCCCACTGGGGATTGAACCCACAACCCTCCTGTCAAGAGTCCAGAGCCCTAACCACTACTCCACACTGCTGCCCTGTTCACCCCTTAGTCTCTGTAATTTTTGCTAAATGACTCATTAAAAAGGCTTTTGTCTGAAACTAAATATGATCCACTTGCTAGCAATACCGTAAAACGGTTTGGGGGAAACCCCTCAACCAAACCCTAACTGTTATTTTTTTTCCCTGCTCCCTTGCAGACGCAATGGGCCTCTCTGACATGGCGCACGTGGAAAGCATCCAGGAGAAGTCCCAGTGTGCTCTGGAGGAGTACGTGCGGAACCAGTACCCCAGCCAGCCCAACAGGTTCGGACGGCTGCTCCTGAGGCTGCCCTCCCTGCGCATCGTCTCCTCCCCCGTCATCGAGCAGCTGTTCTTCGTGCGGCTGGTGGGGAAGACCCCCATCGAGACCCTCCTGAGGGACATGCTGCTCTCGGGATCCAGCTTCAATTGGCCCTACATCCCCATGCAGCGAGACCGGGACCGGGCCCTGGGGCTGCATTACAACGAGACAGGCCACTGATACCAGGCCAGACCGTCCGAACAGAACTGGGACCACCGCCTTGGGACTGCGTAGGCAGAGAGAGGCACGGAAACACGCGGGCATCACAGACAGGACGGGGAGGAAAGCTAAGCACAGACGCTACGTTCTTGAGTTTTTGAACCCTTTCGGTATGGTTGCGAATGAGAGACAGGTTCCGGCATCGTGCAGTTTTTTTTATTTTTTTGTTTTGTTTTGTTTTTAATCAAAGGATACCGGATTGTGGGGGCGGTGGGGTGTGGAATGTATATAGAAATGTATATTATATTAAAAAAAAAAAAAAAAAAAAAAAATCAAACCTCTTTTTAATTGGTTTGCAGCCTAAACCAAAACCTTTCAACCGGAACTTTTAAACAGTATGATCTGAAACAGGAAACTCCGACAGAACCCCACCAGGGGTATTTGGAAATGGCTTTTAAAACAAATATTTTATTTGACTTTGTTTCATTGCATTTTTATAACGCTTGTATCCCGTGAAAGTTTCAAGACACAAACAAACTTATTACATCTTCCTTTGCAAAATACCTTATAACTCCTGTCAATATTAAACCCATCTTCAATAATAACAATAATACTACTACTACTAATAATAATAATAATACAATTATTATGTACAGTAATGACAAAAAATAACAGTTATGTATTAAAATTACAGTAAAAAAAAAAAAGAAATACTACCTATTATTGGAATGCATAACCAGTGGGGACTTTTTTTGCAGAGATGTTTTTTTTAATAGAAAATGTGAATCTCAACTTGAACACTAAATGCTTGGACGTTGCAACACCATCTGGGCATCATTTCTAGCTTTATGCTTATCTTATGAGCCATCAGTAGGAGGCATCTATATTGCCACATTCAAGTTCCCTGACGTCTCTTACAGTTGCTGTTGATGTCAATTTAACAATGATAGAAATCATATTGCATGGCACTAGAGCAGGGGTGTCCAATCAATCAATCAATCAATCAATCAGTCAATCAATCAATCAATCAGTCAATCGCAGTCCTGGGGGACCGTTATTCCAGGTAAAATGAGATTGTGAACGACTTCAGGGTCTGGATGGATGGAGGTTTAATTAACTGGTTCAATTAAACAACTTTATAGCACAGGGTTTGAAACACAGAGCAGGAGTGAAAGGGGACCGCTTTGGAGACGCCTCTTGCACTGTCTAGATATAGCGCTGCCGTATTTATGGCGGCGCTGTAATTACTGATTTCATTCTAAACTGTCATTAAGGAAGGTTCTGTTCAGATCTGTTTTAAAGTTATGGGGAGGGGGGAGGGGTTAATGAAAATCCCTCTGCCTTTATTAAGATTTCTGCAACCCCCCCGCCCCTTTCAAATGTGTGTGTTTTGCAAAGTATGTTTGAGTGAAAATGCTGGTTTGTCTGCAAATGGAAAAAAATATCTTTTCTGTGTTTTGCAAAAGCGGTGTAATAAATATATATTCTTTATTTGAAAGATTTCAAAGTTTCTTTTTGTCCCATTGAAGTATCGTAGACCAGGAACACCAGTGAGCGGTTATTAAAATTAAATTATTATCAGATTGAAATGTACTGTTTCTAAATTGTATTGGTAAGAAGCAGCCCATGCATTTGCTTAAATTAGACCTTTGTAATTGTGCTCAGCTCTTAAACAGTGGTAGAGTTCAAAAAATGTTATAACTAACTTGAAACCTGCAGCTGTTTAAGACAAGTGAAAAAAAAAGTCTAATTAAGCTTACAGAGACGAGGGGGATGAACTATGCATCATCAACAACTGCTGCTGCTGCTGCTGCTGCAGAGTCCCTTCCAATAGGAGCTCGTTTGTTTTATTCATATTCAGTAAAAAAAAAACAAAAAAACGCTCTGGTCTTAATACTGAAAATCTATAAGAAGAAAGAGAAGTTTGGGGTGGGGGTGTGACTAACTAATCCATTTTTTTCTTTGTTATGTTCCCAATGTTATTGATTCTACTACTTCACCTGGCGTTTGAAAGCGTTTCGCTCTTTCAGTCCTTAAACAGAAACGGACACCTCGCCGGCTTACAGCCCCGTTTTGAAATCCTTTGGCTTTTTGAACCTTGACAGTCCAGGAGTCCATTAGCCCTTAATCCTGATCCCTTGACCGGGGGGCACGATTGACCCTTCATGCCCTGGGTGCAGCAGCCTTTCCAAATCTCTCACGCGCACAGAACAGGGGAGCCACGAGA
This sequence comes from Acipenser ruthenus, assembly GCF_902713425.1. NCBI lineage: Eukaryota > Metazoa > Chordata > Actinopteri > Acipenseriformes > Acipenseridae > Acipenser > Acipenser ruthenus. The sequence goes on from NC_081223.1 coordinate 11,917,141, forward strand.
GAGACAGCTGTGTCTATTGTCCCCCAGTCTTATCACCAGCATCACTGGAGATCTGACTAAGGGACAGATATCGCTTCAAGCTAAAATGGCACTTAAGTGGTGGAAGGTCATAGCTAGAAACGGAGGCAGGTTTATGACTGCGTGTGATTTTTTTTGTTGTTGTTTTTGTTGAGGGAGATGCCCCATTTCCACACATGTCAGTCTGGCAGAGTGAAATGCCGGTTCAGGTTTTCATTTCCTAATTGAATTAGAATTAGTATCTCAAACAAGGTGGGCAGGATCTTCCCCTTATTAAGTTGTGTTCAGGGATGGAAATAAGACAGTTTGATCCATTGCAGGTTGCTCTTTATATACTGCTGGAGCGCTCTGCAGTGTTGAGAGTGGAGTTCTCTTTCCTATACTGCTAGAGCGCTCTGCAGTGTTGAGAGGGGAGTTCTCTTTCCTATACTGCTAGAGCGCTCTGCAGTGTGGAGAGGGGAGTTCTCTTTCCTATACTGCTAGAGCGCTCTGCAGTGTGGAGAGTGGAGTTCTCTTTCCTATACTGCTAGAGCGCTCTGCAGTGTGGAGAGGGGAGTTCTCTTTCCTATACTGCTAGAGCGCTCTGCAGTGTTGAGAGGGGAGTTTTCTTTCCTATACTGCTAGAGCGCTCTGCAGTGTCGAGAGGGGAGTTCTCTTTCCTATACTGCTAGAGCGCTCTGCAGTGTTGAGAGGGGAGTTTTCTTTCCTATACTGCTAGAGCGCTCTGCAGTGTCGAGAGGGGAGTTCTCTTTCCTATACTGCTAGAGCGCTCTGCAGTGTCGAGAGGGGAGTTCTCTTTCCTATACTGCTAGAGCACTCTGCAGTGTTGAGAGTGGAGTTCTCTTTCCTATACTGCTAGAGCGCTCTGCAGCGTTCCGCCCTCCCTCTCTCCCTCCCTCCTCCCCCCGCTCTCTCTCTCTCTCTCTCAAGTCCAGAGTTCATCGGCAGTTCAGCGTTCGGTTCACTTCGAGGTCAGCAGGTTGCTGTGGGATTTGCTGGTCGGATCAAGCAGCACAAATGAAATGATGTATTAAAACTGCACTGTTATTTTTACTGCAGGGTTGCGAAAGGGCACCACGGCAGGCAACTGGCTCCTGTTTTCCGAGTAAATGTGCATGTCTGTGTGTGTGTGTATTAGAGTGAGTGTGTGTCTGTACAGTGTGTGTTTCTGTGTCTATGTATGTATATGTGTATAGATATTTATCTGCTAAGTCCCTTAGCCATTGCAGCGAGTGGATATATATTGGAAACATCCTGGCTCCCTTTATGTGACTTCCACCCCCACTCCCCCACCCTTATCCTCACCGATTCTGACAAACAAGGTTAGCTTTTACATTATTTATTTATTTATTTGTCAGACGTCTTTATCCCAGGTGACTCACACAGGTGTTACAGGGCAGCACAGGGTTACAATGCAAGCTTCATATTTAAATACAGTGTAGTTTACAGCAAGTGCAAATAATAACACTACTAGAATACAATATGAACTAGGATGCTATGTATAATAATAACACTGCTAGAATACAATATGAACTAGGATGCTATGTATAATAATAACACTACTAGAATACAATATGAACTAGGATGCTGTGTATAATAATAACACTACTAGAATACAATATGAACTAGGATGCTGTGTATAATAATAACACTACTAGAATACAATATGAACTAGGATGCTCTGTATAATAATAACACTACTAGAATCCAATATGAACTAGGATGCTGTGTATAATAATAACACTACTAGAATACAATATGAACTAGGATGCTATGTATAATAATAACACTACTAGAATACAATATGAATTAGGATGCTGTGTATAATAATAACACTACTAGAATACAATATGAACTAGGATGCTATGTATAATAATAACACTACTAGAATACAACATGAACCAGGATTCAGCTATTCTGTTCAAGCCGTTAGCCGAGGGGAGAGACGGACGGGTCACAGTTAAGTAACCTCATTGTGTGATTGAGTTCAAGGTGAAATGACCCACGCTCTGAAGGGATCAGAGTTAAGGTCACAGTGTCAGTCAAAGGGCTCTCAATCACAAAAAGGGAGGGGGGAGGGGGGTGGAAATCAAGGCCCAGGCTTCAGCTGTGCATGTAGGCCAGACAGTTTTTAATTTCTTTATTTTATGAGAGGAGCGGCGAGGGTCGTCGCTAGGCAACACGAAATTGAGCGACTGTCCACCAAGCGCCAAGGCCCTGACCTTAATACAGATCGACAGAGCTGAGAGAAAGAGAGAGAGGGAGAGAAACTCTACTCAGCTTCCATTGACACCCTCTTGTTCTTCTGTCTGGGCTGAATCTGAAGTAGCGTCTTGGGTTTAGCTTTATCTCGACCGTTATAAGCTTAGCACACACTTTCAACACAACCCGGTGTAGATTTTATTTTTTTTCTCTCCCTGCTTCGCGGTGCTCCAAGGCTCCCGTTCTCTGCGCTGGAATCCGTATCGCACCTGTTTCTTTTAAAAAGGCGATGCGAGGGTTTTGAAGAGCGACCGTTGGCTCTCTCTCCGCTCGGCTGCACGTCTGAGGAGCGAATTTGTTTTGTTCTGCAGCTGTGGTCTTATGAAATTAACGAGCCGCTGGGTTTTCTCTTACAGCTCGTCTGCTGGGTTCATTAGTGCCCTCGACGGGTAATTAGTGCCACCTCAGAGTGTCACATGACGCGACCGAGCAGGGTTTTAACACAGCCAGGGGGCTCCCGAGTGGCGCATCCGGTAAAGGCGCTCCGCGTGGAGTGCAGGATGCGCCCTATAGCGTGGACGTCGCCGGTTCGAGTCCAGGCTGTTCCATTGCCGACTGTGGATGGGACTCCCAGGGTGAAGTGACTTGCTCAGGGTCACACACACACACGCACAGGGAGTCAGTGGCTGAGAATTTTAGGATTGAGACATAATTGGGTTACCGCTTGACTCTTCACTTAAAGACATTTCTGTGCGAGACATAACAAAAAATAACAAAGAGAATCGCTGTGTATTTACATGACCTGAGACATGCAAAGGTTAATATCATTCTCTCTGTGCCAAGACGGGGACGCGCTCTCGGGCCAACGTTGACCTCTGCGGCTCTGATTGGATCGATGGGGCTTGACCTTGGCGTGACCTCCACTTAGCCGGGGGGGGGGGCGTCCTGATCATTCTATTTAATTCAGAGCGAGCTGTGATCTGAAGAGCAGAAGAGACAAGAGAAGAGGCAGAGATCACTGGTTTGGGAAGCCCCTGGGGGGGGTGGAGAGAGAATTATCCCCACAGATGCCACTCGGATTTCTTTCCCTTGGAAAATTGAGCCGTCGGATTATACAATAATCTAGAATGAAACACACACACACACACACACACACACACACACACACACACACACACACTCACACACACACACACACTCACACACACACACACACACACACACACTCACACACACACTCACACACACACACACACACACACACACACACACTCACACACACACACACACACACACACACACACACACACACACACACACTCACACTCACACACACACACACACACACACACACACACACACACACGCACGCACACGCACACACACTCACACACACACACACACACACACACACACACACACACACACACACACACACACACACACACTCACACACACACACACACACACACACACACACACACAGATCACTTATCAGATCCTTGCATTTCCCAGAATGCACGTCAGCAGCATACTTTCCCCATCACAGCTCAGTCAAGACAAGAAAATAATTACCTATATTCAGTGGCAATGATTCTGCACTGAGGGGCAATGGCAGCACAAGTATAGGGCAGCTGCAATGGGGCGAGGCTGGTAGAATGGGACCCCAGTGTGCTCACTATACCCTTCCTGAATGATCTTCAATAGCACTGCAATGGGGTGAGGCTGGTAGAATGGGACCCCAGTGTGCTCACTATACCCTTCCTGAATGATCTTCAATAGCACTGCAATGGGGTGAGGCTGGTAGAATGGGACCCCAGTGTGCTCACTATACCCTTCCTGAATGATCTTCAATAGCACTACAATGGGGCGAGGCTGGTAGAATGGGACCCCAGTGTGCTCACGATACCCTTCCTGAATGATCTTCAATAGCACTACAATGGGGTGAGGCTGGTAGAATGGGACCCCAGTGGGAAGATGTTTGTATTTTGAGACACCAGTGCTATGACAATACACACTGTTTGATATTAAATAGAGTAATGATTTAATAGAGCACAGTTGGTTGCAAACAGCACTGTCCTGCCCTGTCCACACAGGAAGTGACCTCAGGAGACAGAAGGTGGGATTTGAGGATTAGACTGCTGCTCTGTTGTCTTCAAAACAAGATTAATTCTTCAGCTCCCTCAGGCTTTTCCCTCTAAATGCATTGAGAGCCACTTACCCCAGCCCGACTCCACTGGGCTGGAAAGGGCTAATGTGACTTAATGGCCAGTGACTTAATAATCTCTTACAGTGAGTAGAGGAGCCCCCTTTTTACCCTGCAGTAAAAACACAGCAAAGTGTGATAAAGCACAGTGAAAGCAT